>NW_024739363.1:0-25657 GCF_018991925.1 Homarus americanus | reverse complement strand
GGAGTGATGCCCCAGGTGTAGCAGCAACAGCAACAACAGTAGCAGGGTGTGTGGGACTATGGGGGGAGTTGGTCCTGCAGGCAGTGGCGGGCAGGTGGTGATTGTGGACTGTGGGAGAGGTGATCCTGTAGGTGCAGCTGCAGAGTGGTGGTGGACTCTGGGGGAATTGATGTCCTAGGTGCAGCAGCAACAACAGCAGCAGTAGGTGGTAGTGGACTGTGGGAGAGTTGATCCTGCAGGTGCAGTGGCGGTAGGTGGTGATGGTGGCCTGTGGGGGAGGTGATCCTGTAGGTGCAGCAGCAGCAGGTGGTGATAGTGGACTGTGGGGGAGTTGATCCTGTAAGTGTAGTGGCAGCAGGTGGTGATGGTGGACTGAGGGGGAGGTGATCCTGTAGGTGCAGTGGCAACAGGTTGTGGTGATGGTGGACTGTGGGGGAGGTGATTCTGTAGGTGCAGTGGTTGCAGGGGTGATGGTGGAGTGTGGGGGAGTCGATCCTGTAAGTGCAGAAGCAGCAGGTGGTGGTGGTGGAGTGTGGGGGAGGTGATCCTGTAGGTGCAGTGGCAGCTGGTGGTGATGGTGGAGTGTCGGGGAGGTGATCCTGTAGGTGCAGCAACAGCAGCAGGGGGTGGTGGTGGGCTGTGGGGTAGTTGATCCTGTAGGTGCAGCAGGAGCAGCAGTAGGTGGTGGCGGTGGTGGACTGTGGGGGGAGTTGAAGCTGTAGGTGCAGCAGCAGCAGGTGGTGATGGTGGACTGTGGGGAAGGTGATCTTGTATGTGCAGCAGCAGTAGGTGGTGGTAGTGGACTGTGGGTGAGGTGATCTTGTTGGTGCAGTGGCAGCAGGTGGTGATGGTGGACTGTGGGGGAGTTGATCCTGTAGGTGCAGCAGCAGCCGCAGCAGCAACAACAGCAGCAGCAGCAGGTGGTGGTAGTGGACTGTGGGGGAGTTGATCCTGTAGGTGCAGTGGCAGCAGGTGGTGCTGGTGGACTATGGGGGAAGTGATCCTGTAGGTGCAGCAGCATCAGGTGCATGGTGGACTGCAGGGTGACGGTGGAGGCCACCGTGGGGGAGGATGTGGTACTGTAGTCGTAATTCATCGTACATCCTTCACGGGACAATTAACGTCGCACCTTAATAACACCTGAACCACCACCACCTACCTCCCCGGCCCGCCTCCACGGCCTCACTTGGGTTTTGGTTGTCCCAGCCATTGTTTAATTCGTGTCTTATTTATCTCAGGTATTGTTTTAGTCGTTTTTTTGTTTTGTCCCAGCCTTTGTTTGACGAGTTTCTTGTTTAACTCGTAATTTGTCTTTTGTCTTGTTTACTTTATTTACATTTTCAGTTATTGCTTAATATCCTGTATAGCTCACATTTGATCTCCTGCTCTGTTTGATGCGCTTTTTGTTTACATCCTGTCTTGTATATGTGGTTTTATTTTCCTGTTAACGTGTGTCTTGTTTGCCTTACACCTTGTTTTATTATTACTATTTTTATCTAGTAATTTATTTTGTACTTTGTTTAACTTGTTTCTTGTGCTATGTTATTATATTTTGTCGAAATTGTTTGCATATGTTGTTTATTTCTTACTAGTTTCTCTTGCTTTGACTAATACTGTTTACCTTGTTTGTTTTAATGTTCAGTGGATATATTCGGATCTTGTTTACCACGTAGGTACCTTGTTTGTCTAGTCGCTCGGTTAAGAAAGTCTTCCTGTCAGTGTTATGTTGTTGTCGCCATATTTCTGTTGTCAACTCGAGCAGACTTCAAGTGTCGGTTAAACCACAGGTATGGCTGAGGCGTTGGTCTGCAGGTTTGTCTTAGTTGTGGTGGTGGTGTTGTTAGGTGTGGTGGTGGTGTGGTGTGTTAGGTGTGATGTGTTAGGTGTGGTGATGGTGTGGTGTGTTAGGTGTGGTGATGGTGTGGTAGTGGTGTTGTGTGTGGTGTTGGTAGTATTGTGTGTAGTATGTTAGGTATGGTGATGTGTTAATTGTGGTGGTGGTGGTATTGTTAGGTGTGGTGGTGGTGCTGATGTTGTGTCAAGTGTGGTGGTGTCTGATCCAGGGTGGCGGAAGTGGAGAAGGAGGAGGAGGTGAAGAAGGAAATGGGAAAGAAGGTGGTGGTGTAGGAGGAGGAATAAATTGTAATAAGAAGAGACAAAGAAGAAAATAAGTAGAAAAGAAGAAGAAAATAGAAGAAAACGAAGAACGTGTTGGTAAGAGAGAGGAATCAGGGAGTACCGAGGAAGATTAGTACAGAAACTGGGGTAGACAGAGGCAAATGCTTAAAGAACCTTGCCCATAGTTTAACCATGCCGGGGGATCGAACCCAGGTCCGCTCGCTTGCGAGGCGAGCTTGCTTGACCATTACACCACAGATACGAACACGTACGGCTCACCTGAAGATATTTTTAATTCCAAAGACGAATCCCCACACTTTTTGGGTAATAAAGTTAGGTTAGGTTAGATTATAATTAGGGTGGTTAATCTTAAGGTGAAATAGCTGGACTAATCTTCGTTGATCCCCTACAGTCAAGTTAACAAAATGCAAGCTGTATGGGATTAGATTTAACTATTAATCTATGTACTGTTATCAAACCTAACATAATGTAACGTAACGTTACGTAATGTAACATAACGTAACGTAATTTATAATAGAATAATAAAAAAAATTTAAAACTTAAAACTAATGAAAAAATACAGCAAACGAAAAAGAAAAATGATTTATCGATGTATTATTATTATTATTATTATTATTATTATTATTATTATTATTATTATTATTATTATTATTATTTATATTATTATTATTATTATTATTATTATTATTATTATTATTATTATTATTATTATTATTATTATTATTAAGCCCTAGTACATCGACTATTGTTAAGCCAACAAAGAATTACTAAAAATTTCGTTTTTTCCTACACCACTCAGTTTGAGTGTTCAGCCCCGCCCACTGACTACCGACCAGGCGCCATCATATTAATAACTTTCATTTTGTTTTAATTTAGTATTATTTTATAATAGATAAAAGCCTAAATCGGTTGTGATATCTGCTATTATAAATTAATTAACGAATTTATATATTGTTACGTAGTACTATCTTATATATCGGTTCGTTAATATTAGAAAAGTGGGATCTTTTTAAGCGGAGTTTAAATGGCTGCCGGTGGACGTGTTGTTGTCAACTGGGGAAAGGATTTAAAGTGTAAGTTAACACGAACAACAGTGCCTTAGCGTGTGACTAAAAAGGATTAAAGTTTTTATGAGAATGCCAAGAAGAGACGACAGTGCTCTGATATACAGTAGAGTTTAGAGTAAAAATGGTTGAAGAACTTAGGAAAAGGATGGTCATCTGGGCTCTGATTCGGTTGTTTGGGTAGAGCGAAGTAATCAATCGTCCTTTTAATTAGAAATGAACAGTTCAAAATAAATGGAATGCTTTCTATCAGCGGTTCAGAAACAGTTGCATTCCAAATAACAAGATGTATATAAAAAACTGCCGACAAAGCGGTGCTCTTTAAGGGAAGATAATGCACCAAGTCTGTAAGAGAAAGTTCACCTGACCATGACATCAGCCCGCAGTGTCTACCTCCTAACGCCCCTGGTATGTTATAGTCAATGAATCAAGGGATCATTGCACACGCCAAAGCCTCTTAATGGCATGTTAAATGCTGGTGAAGGTGGTGATCTCGACGCTGCACGAGGCTCCTGGATAAATTACAATATTTATCACACCATCACTGAACCCCGAGTCCTAGCCAGACGTTACACAAGCTACAGGTAATAGTGTTGTGGTGCAAACTACGGCCTTCAGTGGTAAATGAGTCAGAGGTTCACTGATTCAACTGTAGAAATCAAGTATCCTTGAAATAGTAAAATTGTTCCAGGGTTTGATGTCATGGACACCCAGGACTTAGATAATAAGCCTTGTGAAGTGTAACAATCATATACAGCAGAGTTAGTTCACCCAGTTGTGGATGTGTTTTCCTAACTTTGCTGTTGGGGAAGTAAAGGTGGTTGAGTGTAGTATTGGTCACATTACCTTGTATACCTACAAAAAGCTTAACTCTCACTATGTTGTATCCATACTGACCTTAACAACTCGCCAGGCTTACGTGATCCACATTCACAAGAGAAGTAATTTTTCCCTGCCTTCGAACTGACTGACGAGGACACTAATCTGGCAAGGGGATTATAGGCACAAACCCACTTTAAGAGAAGTAAAAAACATGAATGACAAGTCTCTCGAGTCACTGAGGACCTGACCACCCACCACCAGCACCTGTACCACTTAGTCATACCGTAAGTGCAAACAGTCATTAGTGCATATTTTGGCAACGATGTGTTTTTGGGCGCGGCCTTAATGACAACAGACAAAACGAACCAATTAAACCAAACCTAAAGATCTTGAGATATTTTAAAGTTGAATTTGGTTGGGTGGTTTTGCTTATCGTCATTATCAGTTTAGTCATGGTTAGACCAGAACCTACATTGTTGTCAGAAATTTGTCATGAATAATTAATTTTAATAATTGTTAAGACCATTATCGCAGTCTTTAGCACCATGGTACCTGCAGTATCATACACTTACATTAAAACAAACTAAACCAACCAACTAAACCTACCTAATCTAACATTACCTAATATAACCGAACCTAACCTAACCTTACTTGGTAAAGATTCGAAAATGGTCACTTTATTGCATTTTCGTCGGAAATTTATATTTTTCGATTTTTTTTATACTTTGAGATTTCACTTGAAAATTTTATTTTTATCGCACAGAGTGGGCAGGGCTTTGAGGTAAAGGGAAATCGTGAGGTAAAACACGCAAAACGCTGACGAAATTAAACCTAACCTAATTTAATTATCACAGAAATGTTAGGAGTAATTTTTAAGAACGGGTGCCGGGGTTAAGGAGCCAAGTTAGGAAACATTCCAATAGAAGAAAACTTCTTCAGTTTAATTAAGAACATCCCAAAAATGGCGGTGGAAATAAATTTTTACCAAATAAAAAAAAATGATCAAGAACCTAACCTCAGTCAATCAAGAGTACCGTCCCCATATATATGAGGGTTGGCGACCACAGTCCTCCACTCTAAACTTTCTCGGACTGTTTTTAACAATCCCCCCCCAAGGTTTTAATTTCATCATCCACCCCAGTCGTTGCCTTCCCCTGGCCCTTTTACCCTCAACTTTGTCCATTAATATTTCTGTTATTATCCCCTCGTCCCTAATTATATAACCAAAGTGTCTCATTTTTTTATGTACAGTTGGGGACATTTCCGACTAGTACACTCAGCGTTGTCAATCCATTCTTTCCGTGAGGTGTGAACCCCCGTGAGTATCTGAACGTGAATCTGAAGCCTCTAAGTTACTCGGTGAGACATGAGGTGCACACAGTAGCCTGGGACCACAATGATATAATTTGTCTCCATACATGTGCCCGGCAACGTTGACATAGATAATTAGTGTAGTATGGACGCTTTTCATTCACCTAACGTGGAGTAAATAATACCTGTCCTGCAGTGACAATGAAATGCTGACAAAGGAAAAAAATCTACCACTTTATTTATCCTCAAGCAAAGTCTAAGGTGTTATAGTGCCAGGCTTTATGGAGTGTGGTGTGGTGGTGGCGTGGTGCCGAGGATTGTGAGACAAAGTCAATAGTCTTGCCTGCCGCATTTCTGTCCAATCACCTAATTTTCTACTTGTTTACCAAATCTCACTTACGTAACAGGAAATGCATCACCTCTGATCATTACACACATATTTTCACTATTAATATTGTATAGTATATTTTTGTAGCGTACACAAAAAAAAACACTCATAAATACAATTTCTCTTCATTCCTAGGCACATTTCGTCATGGCTCAGGTTTATCCCAAAGTTGACATGAAGAGCATGACTAATGTCCACATACTATAGCAGACAGGTTGTAATAATGTTATGTTATTTATCTCAATGACACTACAACCAAATGGTAAGTATTAGCATTCAGATCTTGAGTATTTCTTACTTAACACAACAGTGTGGCGGTGCAACTGTCCCCTATCCTCTGTCCAGTGCACAGAGACCTCCCCTCCCCTACGTCCCCTTACGTCACACCACCTCCCCTATAAATAACATTATTTCGGTTATTTACATAAAGAGAGTTACAGGGTGTATTAAAAAGGTATTTGAGGGCTAATTTTGTTTTTCAATTTGTGTGTGTGTGTGTGTGTGTGTGTGGACCTCGTCACACATGACAGCCTTTACATCAGACCTGTGTGGTCTGTCATCTCTCCACCTCGACCCTCCACATAAAACCTTCACTGAACGAAAAGCTTATAATTTTTAGCCCCTCTCCTCAGAGTTATGAGTTAGTGTTAAAATGTATTATAATTGACCTTCCTTCAGTTTCATTTATCTTGGTGTGTGCTTAAGAAAATACCTTATGTTATATGGAAACTTCCTGTAGTTTGATATACGTTATGTCAAGGTGTTCGGTACATCAAGGTACCCACTCAGGTCAGGACTTATGGCTTCACCTGAGGAGTGGGATGCACGTAAACGTCGGGGAATAAAATGGTCTTGTGGTTGAGGTGTGTTTCTTCGTCCGTTACTGAGGTGACCCTATGCACTTGTGTGTGGAGGAGGGGGAGAGAGGAATTGGTTTTAATTTGGCTAATTTTTTTTTGTTACATCTTGCCACAGTATTATCGGATATATACGAGAATGATAATAAGTGGCTGTATGAGAATACTTTGTCAGTAATGTAAGCTTTCCTAGTATTACAGTATGTTATCTGCCAACCTTTATCTACGAAAAATCTTGATAAAATCACACGGGAAAATGGAAACAACGGAGTACCTTAGCTTTCGTCTTTATTCAAGACATCTTCAGAGGTAACTGGATTACATGGACAGAGAGAGGCTTAAATATACAGGGTGACCTAAAAACATGAGGTCAGGTCATAATGATGACATCCACTAATCCCCACACCAACACACACGTAGAGGAGCTTAAGAGAAGGGTGGTGACGTGACTAGCCAGGTCAGGTCAGGAACTACGAAAAATATGAATGTTTTAACCCAGTTATGTGTATCTGAAGGATTACTAGTGGGCATAATTTTTCTTTGAGTAATAACATTGTCACACACCCGAGCGTGAATTTTGGAACGAACTATTTACTTTTGACATATCAATACTATAATATTGCTCCGAAACTATAAATAATTTCAAGTATACAGGCGCGTATTAGTTAAAATATACAGATTAAAGTAATGATTTCAGTTAATAAGGACATACACGATATATTACTTTTATAATTAAGTGATATTCTGGTGACCAAACCCACTATAAATGACAGAAACTTACATTAACATATATAAGTTATAAGTTTTTGTTAACATACCGTTTATTATGAACCTTTCCAAGTACACCTAAAAGATATCTCATGAACACGGAAATATTGTGCCTACTTTTTAACACTAATTGATGACGTCAGGCAGCTATCAGGGCTACCAACATATCGGAAAAAATCAGTTATATGATCTGACAACATTATTGTTATTAGTATTGATATATTAGGGTCTCCTCCAGGTTATCTGTATATAAGCCTACTGCGTCTCATGTATTCTGACGTAGTTGTAGTGCGTCTTATAATTTCTGACGTAGTTGTAGTGCGGTATGTTGGTGAGGGGTGGTGTGTGTGGGGTGTTGGTGAGTGGGTTTGTGGGGGTCATTGTTAGGGGTGTTGGTGAGGGAAGATTGTGGAGGTGATGGTGAGGGAAGGTTGTGGGGGTGATGGTGAGGGGTGGTTTGTGGGGGTGTTGGTAAGGGGTTTGTGGGGGGTGTTGGTAAGGGATGGTTGGTGTAGTGTTGGTGAGGATGTCTACCATTTTCGTTCGATAATGACTGGTGTACTGTATATGTTAACCTTATAGACCGTGTACTAACTTAGAGATGCGAACTAAAACACCGTAATAGTTGTTGAAACAGTAATAATAACATAACCTCAAGAACAACAACAATCTACGGCGCCTTACTTGATCGGGTTGTGTTGTAGTTGTGGGGTCCTCGTGTGATGTAGTACTAAAGGAAGCAATAAAAGCAGTATCTATCCCTCTGATGTACAGTTGCCAGCAAAAGTCCTCCCACAGCCCTGCTACACAGGGCTGTGGGAGGACTTTTGCTGGCAACTGTACATAGAATCACAATCAGATGAGATGTGACAAAGTAGTCATTAAGTATCACTCCGAGGGTACAGCCAGCCTGGTATGTTATCAGCGTGGAGCGTCACAACAGTATTGCTCTAATGATGTGATGTAATCAGCGTCCAGGTAAGGCCGGGGAAAGACTGGTAGGGGTGTTCCTTGTTGTAAATTGTCCACCGCGTCCCCCCTCACCCTCCTCTACCCTCGTGCCTGCTCCCGTTCATCTGATGGTATTGATTGCGTCAGGTTTTATTACGGGAGAGTATTTTGAGGGGTGGGGTGCCCCATCCTCCCAGCCCTATCCCACCTCGCCCTGCCCCGCCCCACCCAGCCCCGCCACCATACCCCTCGACCACAGACTTCCTACCTCCACAGCTCGCCTTAGTTATCGTTAAGAAATGCATTAAAATATCTTCTTTCAGATTGTATTTTCAAAATCAGTCTGGTATTTCGGTATTGTTTTGTAGATTGAAGTTACTACGGTGGTGGAGTACCGTGCCAGGCAGCCTGAGGATCGTGGCCACTAGACAGTCACTCAGTGGAGGCAGTCACCCAATGTTCACTCAGTGTAGACAGTCACTCTGTGTAGACAGTCACCCAGTGTTCACTCAGTGGAGGCAGTCACCCAGTGTTCACTCAGTGTAGACAGTCACTCAGTGGAGGCAGTCACCCAGTGTTCACTCAGTGTAGACAGTCACTCAGTGGAGGCAGTCACCCAGTGTTCACTCAGTGTAGACAGTCACTCAGTGGAGACAGTCACCCAGTGTTCACTCAGTGGAGGCAGTCACCCAGTGTTCACTCAGGTGTAGACAGTCACTCAGTGGAGGCAGTCACCCAGTGTTCACTCAGTGTAGACAGTCACTCAGTGGAGGCAGTCACCCAATGTTCACTCAGTGTAGACAGTCACTCAGTGTAGAGAGTCACCCAGTGTTCACTCAGTGGAGGCAGTCACCCAGTGTTCACTCAGTGTAGACAGTCACTCAGTGGAGGCAGTCACCCAGTGTTCACTCAGTGTAGACAGTCACTCAGTGGAGGCAGTCACCCAGTGTTCACTCAGTGTAGACAGTCACCCAGTGTTCACTCAGTGGAGGCAGTCACCCAGTGTTCACTCAGTGTAGACAGTCACTCAGTGGAGTCAGTCACCCAGTGTTCACAATGCCTTTGTAAATGAGTTAACAAGGAAGTTTACACAGTCGTGAAATATATTACTGAATTAAAACATTGTTGAACGTGGAATGGCTCTTAGATAAAGGTGTTTAAACCTCTGGGATAAAACTAAGACAATAATTTTCTCAGGGGAGACGCATTGTAACCCGGACATAAACTTTAATGGAGGTCTGCATGGCTTATGTTATAGATTTACTTATGGACAAACTTTGCGAGTAATATGTTTACAATTCTTGTATACTAACAGCGTCAATTTTTGTGAGAATATTTCCCACACAACAAACTCTATAGTAATAAGAAACATGCCTGAATATAAAGCAGCTTTTTCCTCTCTCATCGCTTTACAAACAACGAAGAAACAGACAACTGCTAATAGACACTACTAAAGTCCATTACATTTCACTACTTAATGGTTAATGTAATATTTTAATACATTTTGACTTAATATCACTCTGTCCTTTCATCAACACGTTTATACTTCTTGATTCTCGAAACTCTTATTATCATTTGTTAATAATTTCTTCATTTTTGTTGCCATGGTTTCTCTTTCCTCACTTCTCCCTTCCACCCTCTGATCTGTGACGACTCTCTCTCTCTCTCTCTCTCTCTCCACATGATAGCACCAGTATTCTCATAAAAACATATTGTATTCCCGGATCATATCGTTCAATAAACATGTATCTGGCTTGTGTAAACAATAAAAAATAAAAGTTTTAAAGGGAATGTTTTTTTTCGCGTTTGTATAATGCAAATTTCTTGTTTTCAATTTCTAGTTAAGCGCGCACTGTCCAGGAAATTTTAGTATAAAACATTTTCTGTTTGAAATGTAGATGACACTCTGTGTTAACGCTCATGGGAGCGTTATTGGTTCCTGCTGGATAATAAGACCTTTGTCGTTGACGCGATGAGTATAATTCGGTCAAAACCTGTTAAAGAACAATTCATATACTGTATAACAAATGCTGGTATATCAGGACACACAGTATGAATAGTACGATCAATATACAGCACATAACCTATTAACCTCTTAAACATAACTCACATGTTACAACTGTTGATACATCAGGACACAGTTTGTATAATATGATCAATATACAGTACATAAATATACTTATTAAAGTTATTTAGAGTTTTTTAGAGGATTTAATAGTTCACAATCACACTCACGTTTTGGGGTCTAGGGTTTGACCAACGAGAACAAATATAATATCCTCTTGGTATATGTTGGTCGAACGAAAGATGTTGTCTCTACGGTAGGAGGCGATAGACTATCCCTCAGGCAGTCATACAGCTGCGTGGCCGTCGCCCATTTAAACACCTCAGCAAATTCGTTGTCAACACTATGTCTCTCCTCTCACCTCTCTCTCTCTCTCGTCTAGTTTATCTTACTGTGGCTATACCTCTCTTTCTCTGTCTCTTCTAGTTTATCTTACTGTGGCGGTAACACTATGCATTACAAGAGTGAGGAAGAATACTTATCATAAGTTGTGTTGGTCGCTGGCAGATTACACACCTGTGGCCACGTCAACAAAGAACCTACAGTACAGAGTAATTTAGTTTTGTTGTTGAATGTATCTTAGTAATTATCATCCAGCTACCCATTGCATCTCGAACTCGACCAGGGAAAAAATCAAGCAAATAATGTTTATGAAAATTGGTAAAATATTAGAATAAAGATCATATTCACTCCAAAAAAATTAATTACCGGTAAAAAATCTAGCCATACCACAAGCAGGCTGACACGACACGACACGACACGACACGACACAAGGCGACTCATGTTTTTACAGGTAATCTATAACTAGGACACAAATGCTCTACAAGTTTATTCAGCACACAGGGGCTTTAACATAAATCTTACTTATGGAGAATAAATTGTTTACACTACAGTCTGCACCGAGTCTTCTACCAGTCCATTATCTATAATAATCAACCTTACCATCAGCCTTATACTCTCTAAGAAGTCTTCTGATAGCAGTTAGGATTATACAGTCTCCCAGTAACTTTTGAGAGAGAGAGAGAGAGAGAGAGAGAGAGAGAGAGAGAGAGAGAGAGAGAGAGGGGGGAATCCTCTCTCTTCCGTAAAACTTGAAAAAGACTAAAAATTCATCCTGTACCCCAGGAGAAAATCTCTCTCTGGTTCCTTCCTTCCTCGCGGGTAATATTGGGCAACACTTCCCCTTGTGATGGTGGAGGAGGGACTAATGGAGCTGCGGATAGAGGCAAGAGTCTGCAAAAATGAGGGACAGATCTGGATCATGTGTGTGTGTATGTGTGTGTGTGTTAGTGTTATGAGTCATGATGATACCTTTAGTAGTCAATATGGAAGAGGTGAATGGGAGAGAGGGGCCGTGATTGTCTGTGATGGAATGGAATTATATTTTCCTTTTATCTATTTTTTTTTCTACTTTATTTTGTTTTTCGTTTCTCGTATATTTTATTCACTACTCTTGTTGCCGATAAAGAAACTGTCAAACTGTATTAAATAATTCCACATGTAAACACTAATATTTAATAGAAGGTTGAACTGAGGGACGCCTGATTATTAAAAAAATCTTGGAGGTTAGCGCATCAACATCCACTGGTCGCCTGGGTCCTAAGTTCTAATTAATGCCAACATAACCTAGCTCAACTTAACCTGTATACTAGCACTGTGGTTAGGTTAGACTCGGGCCTATTAGGACTTAAACCCATTTGACTGCAAACACCACATCTAATGTTTATTGCTACTCATAATAAAAATGGTAAGGCCCTGAAAGCTGCATATTTTACCAGTATGAAAAACATATTCTAACCACCCCGGAGACACTAAGTGCTTATATACAGCTATTCTCTTGAAATTCTGCCTGGGTATAACCACAAGCTGTTAAGTAAGCTTCATGTTTAAGATAGATCTTGAAAATATAAGGATTCAAGCTCTTAATATGCATACAAAACTTATAATGAACACAGGATGAGAAAGAAAGTTTGATTGCTTAGATAAATTTACACTGGGCTCTTGTATAGGAAGTGATCCTCTCATACGCCTACACAGTGTACTCGTGTTATGAGGGCTGAGGTGTGGTGCTGGCTGAGGCAAGGTGTAGGGGTGGATGATGAAGGTGTAGTGCTGGGTGAGGAAAGGTGTGGTGGTGTATGAGATAGGTGTAGTGCTGGGTGAGGCTGGATGATGAAGGAAAGGTGTGGTGGTGGATGATGAAGGTGTAGTGCTGGGTGAGGCAAGGTGTAGGGGTGGATGAGGAAGGTGTAGTGCTGGGTGAGGAAGGTGTAGAGGTGGGTGAGGAAGGTGTAGTGCTGCGTGAGGAAGGTGTAGGGGTGAATGAGGAAGGTGTAGAGGTGGGTGAGGCAAGGTGTGGTGGTGGATGATGAAGGTGTAGTGCTGGGTGAGGCAAGGTGTAGGGGTGGATGAGGAAGGTGTAGTGCTGGGTGAGGCAAGGTGTAGGGGTGGATGAGGAAGGTGTGGTG
The DNA here is from genome assembly GCF_018991925.1 of Homarus americanus. NCBI lineage: Eukaryota > Metazoa > Arthropoda > Malacostraca > Decapoda > Nephropidae > Homarus > Homarus americanus. The sequence goes on along the minus strand of NW_024739363.1, from coordinate 12,824 downwards.
GGGTGGGGCAAGGGTGTGGGGTGGAAGAGAGGGTGTGGTGCTGGCTGGGCAAGGGTGTGGTGGTGGATGATGGAAGGTGTGGTGCTGGGTGGGGAGCCAGGTGTGGGGATTGGATGGGGAAGGTGTAGTGCTGGGTGAGGAAAGGTGTGGTGGTGTATGAGATAGGTGTAGTGCTGGGTGAGGCAAGGTGTAGGGGTGGATGAGGAAGGTGTAGTGCTGGGTGAGGAAAGGTGTGGTGGTGTATGAGATAGGTGTAGTGCTGGGTGAGGCAAGGTGTAGGGGTGGAAGAGGAAGGTGTGGTGCTGGCTGAGGCAAGGTGTGGTGGTGGATGATGAAGGTGTAGTGCTGGGTGAGGCAAGGTGTAGTGGTGGATGAGGAATGTGTAGTGGTGGATGAGGAAAGTGTAGCGCTGGGTGAGGAAGGTGTAGCGCTGGGTGAGGAAAGTGTAGTGCTGCGTGAGGAAGGTGTAGGGGTGAATGAGGAAGGCGTAGTGCTGCGTGAGGAAGGTGTAGGGGTGAATGAGGAAGGCGTAGTGCTGCGTGAGGAAGGTGTAGTGTTGCGTGAGGAAGGTGTAGAGGTGGGTGAGGAAGGTGTAGTGCTGGGTGAGGAAGGTGTAGTGGTGGATGAGGAATGTGTAGTGGTGGATGAGGAAGGTGTAGTGGTGGGTGAGGAAGGTGTAGGGGTGGATGAGGAAGGTGTAGTGCTGGGTGACTATGCATACTGCATGAAATATGACCTATAATGTTGTTAACACTGAACAAACTGAAAAAGACTTAAAAGAATAATATTTCTTTTTGCAACCGACCTTTTTACACATCACTTTAGCTCGTGTTGTTATACAATACTGTTGTTAGGGTAATGTTTTAATATTTGCAAGACGAATGTGAATTTGTTGCCATCCGGTATAACTTACTCTACACTCCCATACTTAGTGTACATTATGTAAGAGAAAATAAACAGTTATAAACAGTAAGATAAACAATAAAAGTAAAAGTAAATTGTCCTTTTACAGATAAAGTTTACTGCAACACGAGGCAACTTCACTCAGCTGATCGTATATGGGTGGACGGTGAGGCGAAGGAGTTCTTCTCTGGCTGGTTCACAAGGGGATGATGATTACTGCCTTCCTGTGTATCGTCTGCTCTGCCTCCTCCTTATTTCCACTTTCACGGGTATTGTTTTTTCTTTCTGTTTTCGATTTTGTTTTATTATTTGTATTTTTAACTAAATATTTTCCAGATATTTTGGTTATCTAATACTTTCAAATATGTGAAATTTGGATATATGAGATAGCGCTGAGACAAGGGCGTTAAGGCCGATGTAGCCCGTATATAGGGTCACAGTTAGCCATGACTAGTTCTCCATAATGCCCACACACCCATAGTACCCACACACTATCCACACACTACCCACACACTCACACAAGGAGATACAGTGAAATAAACTGCTGCACCTAAATATTATGTAACTCAAAATATATTCCCAAAACAGCACGTTTACAGTTGAAAATAATAAAAGCATAAATAATACAAACAAAATCAATTAATATGTTTTTTATTATTTTTAAATATCAGAAATGTTGGGTCAACGCTTCTTGTTGTTCTTTGTCTTTTTCCCAGTGAAGATGTAGTCTCCCCATGGCAGGTACTGGTCCTTTTGTACATGGCAGAAAGTGGTAGTTTCCTTCTTCTTCTTGTTGTTTTGAGGTTTAGTGTGCTTTGTGGTCTGCAGTTTGTTAGATCGGGGGCCCTTCTCCTTCACCTGGCAAGGCTTCACCTCAACCTTTGAAACTTTTGTTACAGTGCGTCAGAACACCATTGTGATTTACTGACACTAACAGCTCTCTCACTCAGGTCAAATCAAAATTTGACCATACAGAAAGAATTACGGTTTAATAAGGTTGGAATTTAAAGAAATTGACAACAAAATGAAGCTCTGTTTATCACTATAGTGTTGAGGACTGGTGTTTGTAGAGATGATGGATGGTGTTATATGTAGTGATGAAGGATGGCGTTATATGTAGTGATGAAGGATGGCGTTATATGTAGTAATGATGAATGGTGTTATATGTAGTGATGATAGGAGGGTAATATATGTAGTGATGATGGATGGTGTTATATATAGTGATGATGCATGATGATATATGTAGTGATGATGGTTGGTGTTAAATGTAGTGATGCTGGATGGTGTTATATGTAGTGATGATGGATAGAGTTTTATGTAGTGATGATGGATGAATGTTATATGTAGTGATGATGGGTGGTGTTATATGTAGTGATGTTGGATGGTGTTATATGTAGTGATGATGGATGATATTATATGTAGTGATGATAGGATGGTTCTATATGTAGTGATGGATGGTGTTATATGTACTGATGATGGATGATGTTATATGTAGTGATGATAGGATGGCTTTATATGTAGTGATGATGGATGGTGTTATATGTAGTGATGATGCATGATGTTATATGTAGTGATGATGGTTGGTGTTATATGTAGTGATGCTGGATGGTGTTATATGTAGTGATGATGGATAGAGTTATATGTAGTGATGGATGATGTAATATGTAGTGATGATGGGTGGTGTTATATGTAGTGATGTTGGATGGTGTTATTTGTAGTGATGATGGATGATATTATATGTAGTGATGATAGGTTGGTTTTATATGTATTGTTGATGGATGGTGTTATATGTACTGATGATGCATGATGTTATATGTAGTGATGATGGGTGGTGTTATATGTAGTGATGCTGGATGGTGTCATATGTAGTGATGATGGATGGAGTTATATGTAGTGATGATGGATGATGTTATATGTAGTGATGATGGTTGGTGTTATATGTAGTGATGTTGGATGGTGTTATATGTCGTGATGGATGGTTCTACGTATATGTAGTGATGGTGGATGGTGTTATATGTAGTGATGATGGATCGTGTTATATGTATTGATGATGGATAGTGTTATATGTAGTGATGATGATGGATGGTGTTATAAGTAGTGATGATGGATGTTGTTATATGTAGTGATGAAGGATGGTGTTAGTGAAGATTGTGAAGTGAGAGGTAGTGAAGATTGTAAAGTGAGGTGTAGTGAAGGTTGTGAAGTGAGATGTAGTGCAGATTGTGAAGTGAGATGTGGTGAAGATTGTGAAGTGAGATGTAGTGAAGATTGTGAAGTGAGATGTAGTGAAGATTGTGAAGCGAGATGTAATGAAGATTGTGAAGTGACATGTAGTGAAGATTGTGAAGTGACATGTAGTGAAGATTGTGAAGTGAGATGTAGTGAAGATTGTGAAGTGAGATGTAGTGAAGATTGTGAAGTGAGATGTAGTGAAGATTGTGAAGTGGGATGTAGTGAAGATTGTGAAGTGAGATGTAGTGGAGATTGTGAAGTGAGATGTAGTGAAGATTGTGAAGTGAGATGTAGTGAAGATTGTGAAGTGAGATGTAGTGAAGATTGTGAAGTGAGATGTAGTGAAGATTGTGAAGTGAGATGTAGTGAAGGTTGTGAAGCGAGATGTAGTGAAGATTGTGAAGTGAGATGTAGTGAAGATTGTGAAGTGAGATGTAGTAAGAAGATTGTGAAAGGAAGTGAGATGTAGTGAAGATTGTGAAGTGAGATGTAGTGAAGATTGTGAAGTGAGATGTAGTGAAGATTGTGAAGTAAGATGTAGTGAAGATTGTGAGGAGAGATGTAGTGAAGATTGTGAAGTGAGATGTAGTGAAGATTGTGAAGTGAGATGTAGTGAAGATTGTGAAGTGAGATGTAGTGAAGATTGTGAAGTGAGATGTAGTGAAGGTTGTGAAGTGAGATGCAGTGAAGATTGTGAAGTGAGATGTAGTGAAGATTGTGAAGTGAGATGTGGTGAAGTTGTGAGTGAGATGTGGTAAAAGATTGTGAGAGTGAGATGTGAGTGAGATTGGCAGAGTGGGATGTGGTGAGGTGTGGAAGTGAGATGTAGTGTGAAGATTGTGAGTGGGATGTGATGAAGATTGTGAGTGAGATCATGGTGAAGATTGTGGAAGTGAGATCTTAGTGGGGTGGCAGAGTGGATGTAGTGAAGATTGTGGCAGAGTGGGATGTAGTGAAGATTGTGAGTGAGTTCTCCTTAGTGAAGATTGGTAAGGATGTGGTGAGGTGTGAGGGTGAGATGTAGTGAAGATTGTGAAGTGAGATGTAGTGAAGATTGTGAAGTGAGATGTAGTGAAGATTATGAAGTGAGATGTAGTGAAGATTGTGAAGTGAGATGTAGTGAAGATTGTGAAGTGAGATGTAGTGAAGATTGTGAAGTGAGATGTAGTGAAGATTGTGAAGTGAGATGTGGTGAAGATTATGAAGTGAGATGTAGTGAAGATTGTGAAGTGAGATGTAGTGAAGATTGTGAAGTAAGAAGTGGTAAAGATTGTGAAGTAAGATGTGGTAAAGATTGTGAAGTGAGATGTAGTGAGATGTAGTGAAGATTGTGAAGTGAGATGTAGTGAAGATTGTGAAGTGAGATGTAGTGAAGATTGTGAAGTGAGATGTAGTGAAGATTGTGGAGTGAGATGTAGTGAAGATTGTGAAGTGAGATGGAGTGAAGATTGTGAAGTGAGATGTCGTGAAGATTGTGAAGTGAGATGTAGTGAAGATTGTGAAGTAAGATTATAAAGTAAACTGTAGTAATTGAGGTTAAACGAACGCGGGTTATTCTGTAGTGGATCCGTGTCTTGTTAACGTGGAACCAACATGGCGGTGGTTCTCAATATAGATACGTTATTTTGCCGGGAATTTCTGTCAAAACGAAATATGAATCAACCATATTTAGCCTAAATTAACCTAGCGGCTTTATTATATATTCTAAGATGTTTAAGTTGGATAGATCAGATCAGGTTAGGTTAAGTCAGGTTGGGTTAGGTTAGGTTAGGTTAGTTTTGTTAATTTTGCCACTTAGAGGCTAGTTTATTGTGCCCCCCATGCTCATCCTGTGAGTGGTAGCGCAAAGAGATTTCAAAGTGGTGTTAGATGAGGTAGGTGGTTAAGTTAAGTTTCAATAGGTTAGGTTAGATTACGTCAGGTTGGGTTAAGTTAGGTTAGGTAGGTAATAAGTAGATAGGTTACGGTCGGTAGGTGGGAAAGTTAGGTTTGATTAGGTTAGCTTATGTCAGACTGGGAGGTTGGGTTCGATTATGTCAGGTTAGGTTCGATTATGTCAGGTTAGGTTAGATTACGTCAGGTTAGGTTAGATTACGTCAGGTTAGGTTAGATTACGTCAGGTTAGATTAGATTATGTCAGGTTAGGTTCGATTATGTCAGGTTAGGTTCGATTATGTCAGGTTAGGTTAGATTACATCAGGTTAGGTTAGATTGTGTCAGGTTAGGTTAGATTATGTCAGGTTAGGTTAGATTATGTCAGGTTAGGTTAGATTATGTCAGGTTAGGTTAGATTATGTCAGGTTAGGTTAGATTACGTCAGGTTAGGTTAGATTATGTCAGGTTAGGTTAGATTATGTCAGGTTAGGTTAGATTATATCAGGTTAGGTTAGATAATGTCAGGTTAGGTTAGATTATGTCAGGTTTGGTTAGATTATGTCAGGTTAGGTAAGTAGGTGGAGGTGGGTAAAAAAGGTTAGGTTAGGTCGGCAGGTTTTAGTGTAGGAGCTTAAGTAATCCCGTAAAAATTTCATGTTAATTTTTGACACCATACATCGTAATAATCCTTATAAACTATGTTAAGGAACTGTGGTGTAATTTTTTCTGAACAGTTTATTATAAGTTTTATGCCATTAAAGAAGTTTTATCAAAGAGCGGCGTAATGAACCACAGACGTATTACCATTAAGTCCTAAGTAACTTAAAACATGACTAATAACCTATGAACATGTCGTATTATATGATTACAATTTAACATAATATATTATGAATGCTGTTACAATATCTTAAGTGTGTTACAAACATGGCTGCTCATATATGCCATCCTGTCTCTGGCAAAGAAGAGATTGCAGTAAGTAAAATTAATTGCTAAAGACAAATACTGGAAATTAAACATATACTTATTACCATTATCTGAAAAGCTTAGAACCACCGTTTTATATTTATTAAAAGTTTGTAGTGTTATACATCATGTGTATACAAGTCACAAGTTATTATTTACGACATTGCTTCCAGTCCTCGTCATCAGGAGTCTTCTGTGTACCAACAGATTCCTTCTCACCTTGTTTCATTTCTCATCATCTGCTTGACAGTTACACAGCCTCAAATTGCACATGTCATGCTATTCTTTCTGATTCTTTCTTAACTATGTGAACATGACAATGATCATTTCTGACGCCACATCCACATTTAACAAGTTCTGTGATTGCTTCTGGAGCTGGTGGTTGCTCTGATATTACTAGTATGAAACAGTCATTGTCAATCTTCCAGCCATGCTCTAATTGTGAAAGCATTTCACTGTCTGCATCACAAGACCACAGAAGAGCTTGATACCTTCCTCTCAATATATGATACTTTAGAGTTGCTGCAGTCGCTGGTAGTTCTCCAGCTTCTGCCTGCGTTATCTTGAAGAGATGCCATCTAAGTTTTGACAGTTTAGTGAAAGTCATTCGTGGACAGTAGAGCTTAAATACAAATTCCTCTAGACCAATATACATGTCTGCTGGAGGGTATTTGGTCTACTCAGCATCTTGAATGCATCTAGGACTTTTGTGTTAGATTTCATCAAAGTGCTCCAACATGCTTTCTTTCCTTTGCCAACAAATTTTCCAATGCAGTCAGATCCTGTGAAGGCATGGAAACCTGTAAGGCTCTCTGCCCAATGTGTCGTCGCTCACCAGTTCCTGTTATCATACTTGTATTTTCTCCAAGTTGAGGCTGCTTTAATATGCCAAACACATCAGTGTCTGGTGACTTGATATGTACAGTGCTGCCTTCTGTGATGCATATACTGTATGTCCTGCTTAAGTTCTATAACTTGTGATAACAATTTGATGGTTGAAGTCTTATTTGCTGCTTTCCACGACAGTAAATTAACATTGGACAGCTTTTCCCAGATGCCCAATGGACCAACAATACGTTCCTTGACAAAATTTTCATAATTTTGTCTTCCAACTTCATATGCACATAGATTGTCATATTTGGCATTTTCTGGCATTACAGCTCCAGTTACCAAGTTTATAAGAGCATCATTTTCCTGGGATTACAGTCACCAATAACATTATGTAGCTTCTGTACATCAGCATATTGACAGCTGACAATAGCTGTAGAGAGCTCATGGTATTCTGTTCTTTTGTAATCTTTATGAGTTTGATATTTTATGTAATGAACTTAATTTGAAAACCCAAATGGTAGTATATGATCTTTTATCACCTTAGACACTCTGTGCGTCATGCCTCTCAAGTGATTTTTTTCCTCTCTTACTTCTCTGGACAAATACGACCTTTATCCCATCAGAAAAAATATCACCATATATTTTCTTAATCTACAGGTGCCAAGGTTTAAAATGACGGATGGTGTTAAAAATTAACCTGAAATTTTTACGTGACCACATATTGTCTTGTTGGGTTTCTGAGAGAACTTCACGGCTAAATATCGCCTCTGTATTGATAGCCGGTACATGTCGTAATATCCACCGCTCATAGTTAAATCTTTATGTCCGTTTATTTTGTCCTAATTTAAGTATCAAAGAGTGTTTTCATTTTTAAGTATCTTAAGTATCTTTTTTCCCCACTCCTAAGTATCTAATTATGATTTATTTTCATTTATAAGTAACTAACCATATTTTTGTTTTCATTATAAAATGTGATTGATATAGACAACAGAAGTAAATATCAGCTGGAGGTCGTAAACGAAGCTGATGTGAAGTATTTTGACTCACTGTTCCCACGAACTAATTGCTTCACTGGTTTATACCGAAGAAATAAAACCGCCAACGAACCATCCGATTCAAATGTGTCTTAGGCGATACAGGGTGTTTATGCGTCACTCTGATACCAAGAATGACTTTGTGTAGTGTGGTGAAGCTGAGGGTAGGATAGGGTTGGGTTGGGTTGGGATGGGTTAGGATTACGCATGTGTGGGTATATTCTGTCGCATTTTATAGGTATCTTGCGTCTTTCTCTTTATTCCTTCTTTATCATGAGTATCTGTGCCTATTAATACACCACCTCGCAGGATAGTGGAAGAGGAATGGATAGTAACGAGATAATATTCTTCTAACATATACCTTAGCTTGATTACAGGTAACACCAGGTAGAAGTTACATGACTCTCAAGAGTTTTCCTCGACTTGGCTGATTCAACTGTAAGACTTGTTGTATTTATCCTTATTAAAATCCTCCACCTGTAAGACCCTCCACTTGTAAGACCCTCCACCTGTAAGACCCTCCACTTGTAAGACTCTCCACTTGTAAAACCCTTTAGGGATTTGAAATACCTTCTCGTCTTGGCTCCACTAGTACTGTACACACCCTCTCTAGCCTTAGTTTACAGTAATGTTGAAGTATATAGTGAAGACTCACAGCTCATGGGTTAGAAAAACAAAAGATGCTTGTTTTATTTATTTATTTATTTATTTATTTATTTATAGTTTATTTTAGAATCCCCGAAAGTTAGAACAAAATGGCTGACGGGACTCACAAGCGGGCGGTGTTTACAGTATGGACCAAGAATAAAAATAAATGAAAAATAAAATAAATAAATCGTAAATTGGTGCATTGTTTCTCCAGGGGTAATTATAGAAGTACAAATGTTCTCCAGCAGTGGGTAACGATCATAGCCACGTATAGAGCTTCCGACGCAGGTAGATTGATATAGATGCATTACCTGGAGTTAGTGGGTTACAGGGGCCTCTTACACGATAATATTAAAGGTGTTTTTCCTTCTGTTTGTGGCACTTGAGGTGTTTAGGTTAGGTATAATTAAAATGGTTTAGTTATAATAGTTATATTACGATAAGTTAAGTTGAATTTAGAACTTTTTATTTGCATATATCGTGTTTTAGAAGGATTTGTTAGCTAATAAGTTTAATTTGGATACGTTTAGTTTAATTTAGATCATTTGATTTTACAAGGTCGTATTATAATGACTGGGAACCATATAGAAACCTGTTAGAGAAGTAAATATTTCTACGGCAGTGAATGAGTAAGTCAATAAGTGGTGTATAGAGCTGCTGACACAAACGGTATATAATGTACATTATATGTTATCAGAGCTTTCCTGTTGTACGTAACCGCCTCCGTCAAAGTGTCTTAGTGGCTCATGTCAAGATTACCCTCTAGTTTATTTAACCTCAAGATTAACTACACTGGCACTGCCTGACCTGACCTGACCTACCCTACCCTAACCTAACTTAATCTAACCTAACTTAACTTCCCAGGTAGCGTTAGGTTAATCATTAGTTGAAATAAGCTGGGAGGGTTAATCTTCAGGTAATCTATCTTAATTAACAATTTTGGTCAGGTGAGGCCTTCCTTACCTTACTCGAGAGCAGGAGGAGGAGGACTTGCTAACGTCTACAGATCATCGACAACCAAGGCAGATATTGAATACCTTTTGTTTACCATTGTGGCTTAGGAACACATCTTAACACCATAAGACTATTCGCCTGAATACAATAATACAGTAATTGATTATTGTATTCTAATAAAATTTACGGTGTATCTTGTGAACCAGATTTATTGTTTGACCTTAGTGAATGAGAAACTGGTTGAGGTGTATTGTGGTAAACATCCTTAAGAGCAGCTCTGTGTGTTCTTACGACCTCAAAGTAACACAAAAGGTAGCCAATATCTACCCTTGGTCAGTCACTTTATGTAGATGTCAATTGTGTCATTTTTCTAGACTTAGTGCCCCCTGGAGGAGAAAGTAAATACAATGTTGATTTATTTTGGTCACAACACACGCTAGTAGATTATTTTTTCCTATTTAACTAAATAATTAACACTATGTAGCTAACTAATTATATGACTCAAAGATGGTAACCAATATGGCGTCGATATTGTTCACATACTCTATGATTAATAGATGTATTGTCTGTTTAATTTTAGGGAAGAATTTAATTTATAAACTTTTGAGAATCTGGATACAGGAGTTTTGTCTTTGCGCGCGCGTGTGTGTGTGTGTGTGTGTGTGTGTGTGTGGTGATGATGATGATGACGGATACTTTCCTCTGCAGTGAAAAAAATATCTTGACATTGCAAAGTTTAACTGTAAGCCGAAGGAACGTTTGTAATGTGACTTATTATGTGAAATTGTAACTTGAAATTCTTTGTGAAAAAATATTTCCCTATAAAGTTTGGCAGTAAATGAAGTATTACATCAAGGTGTAACTTGTAGTTCCTTGTGGAGTAATTACCTATGTGGACGATACAGCTACTCCAGGGTGTAAGACCTAGAGTAGAAAGTCTTAAGACCTTACCTGAGGTTGAAAGACTCTTATAGTGGAACGTCTTAGGTATTGAAACTTTAATTACAGTAAATAAAATATAATCTACCTAAACATTCCTTCACCTGGCGACAACTAATGATACAGGTGGTGTAATAGCTCTTTAAAATTCCTCCGTTTGATATAATAATGACCACACATGAACTTATAATGTGCAATATCTTGATAACACATTAGCTGCAACATTACACATAGTCCAGTGTATGTGTAGTGAGGGACATCTACCTAAATGAGTTACAGAATGTGGAGTTGAGGCAAAAAATGTTGGGACATGTTTGAAATCATCAGTTGAGCCAAACGTTTATACTCAATATTGTTTTAATGGTATTTTAGAGCGACCGAAAAATTTAAACAAAATGGCCGGATAGGCTCGGGGGATCCACAAGTCCTCTTATAAAGGATCGACAATAAATGAAAACAAATCAGATTAATTTAAACACATTTCCAAGAGTATTAGATCCTGTAAAGAGAGAAAATTAATACTTGATATTTGTAGAAGCTTTTTTTTTCGTCCGTTTTCGTCTTGGTTAAAACAATTGTGGTGGTGTTACCTGTTCCAAACGGTAGACATCAAGGAAATGGATCAAGACCTTAATACTCAAAGGTACACATGATGATTTTGTTCCCAAGTCCGAGGATTTACTTTGCAAAACAGATTAACTTTAGGACACAATGATGGCGAACAAAATAACATCAACATTGCGTACAGTACATATCTTGCTTTGACTCTTAACTCTTGTAATTTATCGTAATGTTAGTGAATGAAATTGAGATTCTGGGCATATTTTCTTGTTTTTCTTTCTAATCAAGTGTAAAGGAAGATGTACTGTTTATTGGTGGATTTGGTGATGTCTTAATAGTGCATTAGTGTGTTAATATTACACAGGTTTGGTATAGTGGTGACGGTAATGTAGTGTAGTAAGATTTTAACACATGGAGGTGAATTTGTCGTTTATGTTGAGGATTTAAGAACATAAGAACATAAGAAAATAAGGAGTCTGCAATAGGCCGGTTGGCCTGTGCATGGCAGCTCCTGTCGAGAGTTACTACCACTCTCTATCATCCATGAATCTATCTAGCCTCCTTTTGAAACTTTCCAGAGTTCCGGCACTTACTACAAAGTTGCTAAGCTTGTTCCACTCGTCCACCACCCTATTTGTGAACCAGTTTCTTCCTATCTCCCTCCTAAACCTAAACTTATCCAACTTGAATCCGTTGCTCCGAGTCCTATCCTGCTCGGATATTATAAGAACTTTATCTATATCCCCTTTATTGATTCCTTTCACCCACTTAAATACTTCTATCATATCTCCCCGCACTCTTCGTCTTTCTAGGGAATGCAAGTTAAGTTTTTTTAACCTATCCTGATATGGAAGGTTTCTAAGTCCCGGAATCATTTTTGTCATTCTTCGCTGCACCGACTCTAGTGAATTTATATCCATTCTATAATAGGGACACCAGAACTGAACCGAACTGAACATACATACATACATACATACATACATACATACTCTCACTGACCATCACCACGACCTCACTGCAAATTTGGTAAGAAGCTTCTACACCATCCTCGACACCGGCTCCTACTACCACCTGAGATCCCTAGTCCGAGAATTGCTGTTCGACACCACAACCGCATCCAGCCCATACGTGCACGAACTGATCGCTATAAGAACAGCCCAGTCCCAACCATTGTAAAAATTATCAATAACTTGTAATAAACCAGTGTATTCACTCCCAGTAAACACTGCTCCTTACACTGTCACTATGTTGAAATGAAATGTAGTTTGAGCTTTTCCCCATCCAGTTATTATATGTCTTATTTGTGTCACTTATGTTACTTGTATATTATTTGTAATTCGAAACCCATTACCCAAATATGTAACTGTATATTTTCAGCCTTCTGGCTGCCAAGCTCTTTCAATAAACCGTTAATTTTTATTATTATTATTATTCATACATACACAGGCATACATACACATTCCCTTGACATAAAAGACATTGAATGAAACGAAGTATAAAGGATGATATTAAACAAGGCTGATCGTGTCATTGTGTAGACAGGTGAAAATGGAGACCAATTTACTTACCTGTCGAAAACACCGTCTCGGGTCTTATTGATCGATGAGCGAGTATTGGATTCGTTTCTGTCCGTGTGTGAGTGAACTACATATTCTTTAAGTAACATGTTGATATATGTGGATCAAACTTGGTAAGATGGATAGATGGATAAATGCCACAGGAGGATATTTGGTTCTGGGATGGATTACTGTAGGTCAAAGGTTAAGGTCTTATTGCAATTTACCTGTGAGGATTTTGTATTTATTTTTTTGTATGGTTCAGGTATACAGATTTGTTGGGTTAATTTTTGGTATTTAAATTCGGAATAATAATAATAATAATAAT
>NW_024739362.1:0-4834 GCF_018991925.1 Homarus americanus | reverse complement strand
AATTTCCTCAGTAACATACAAGTGAACCAAACTTGGGTACTACACAACTACAGTATCACCCAATGACTTATTTTACACTATATCTACTACCACTTAACATTTCTATATCAGTTCAACAACCATCACTCAACCTTGTTCCATTTTATTTAAAGTTCGTTAATCAATAAGAGGAATTATTATCACAACACAAGCATTCATTAATCAGTCTCCATTGTGAATCATTTTGCTGGGATGTGTGGGAGGATTACGCTGGATAATAACTTTAGTGTTTTGTATATCCAGAAGAATCTTAACTCCAGCTTACTCCAACTAATAACTAACCTAATCTAACACAACCTAACCTAATCTAATCTAACCTAACCTGAAAAATCTCCACGACAACTTACTCCAACTAATAACTAACCAAACATAAGCAAACATAATTACAGACAAACAGACAGACAGACACACACACACACACACACACACACACACACACACACACACACACACATAAACCATAAATATGTTATATGGAACATAAATATAACTTCCAAAATCACTCTCATATACTTCCTAACCGCGGCCTGACGAAATAGTACACCTGTAACGTTCTGTCAGGGCTCAGGTCGAGGCTCCTCCTTACTGATCATCTATACGTGTGTGTGTGTGTGAGATGTTTCCTAGTATGTAATAAAAAAGGCGGGGATCCGCTTTTGAATTTTGCCACATACAGCAGCTAGTTTATTGTGCACCCACATTCATCCCGTGAACGGTAGCGTAGGCAGATTATAGTTAAACAGTAGAAGTCAGAATATTATGGCACTGAATGTTAAAAAAAATGTATTTCCCAAAAATTATTTGTTTAGTTCTGTAGAGTACATCGCCCTCTCCCTCAACCTGCCATTATTCAATAAATTATTTGTTCCCTCGTTCTAACAAGAGATACACGATAACATATCATATTTGAAGATAAAAATACACTGTCCAGGAAGAGTCATAACAAACTTGGGGGTTATCTGAGAGAGAGAGAGAGAGAGAGAGAGAGATAGAGAGAGAGAGAGAGAAACAATACCTTCTACAGTACAGTTATATAGTATGACCACCATGACCCACGGAGATCTGTACCTCTTGGCTCCTGACCTCTGTTGACCTTGTGTATACTCACCCAGTTGACCTTTCCTGCCCTATCTCGCCCATTCCTCCTACAGTCAAGGGCTGGGGGGCCGAGGGGGGGGAGGGGACGGAGGGGAATGGTTCTGTAAGCATAGTTGAGGTTAGGTTAGGTTAGGTTCAAATGAGTGATAGATCAGGTCCTATGGTTAGTTTATCTCTCTCTCTCTCTCTCTCTCTCTCTCTCTCTCTCTCTCTCTCTCTCTCTCTAACACATATATATCCCTTTTCTGTAAAATCGTGTGGTTATTTATATTTACTCACTGTTGATATTCTGGGAGAGAGAAAGAGAGAGAGAGAGAGAGATGTAGATTGAGAGAAAGATATTATTGAGAGAGTAGACGAGGGAAATAGACTGGAGAGAGAGAGAGAGAGAGAGAGAGATGTGAATTAGTGTTTACTCCCACTCATAAGTATAGTATTAGTCAACTTATATTATACAAGGTCTCCAGTCCACATTAAAATGAAAACAACTTTGTAAAACCTTATAAACTTTTGATTGAATGATAACAGATTAATATCCACACACACACATTATAGTCAGTCTCTTCGAGTATCATTTGGTGTGTGGGTATATATCGTTTGGGTATAAGGTATAAGGCATCATTCGGGAGAGGTCAGGTCAGGTCAAAGTAAAGGTAAGGTCAGGGTAGGTGATCTCAGTGGCCAGGAAACGTGAATTTTTAAGTTGGGATGAATATTTTTTTTGGGGGGGGGAGGAGGGAGGGGGGAAGCGAGTATGATTTTATATGATGGTGATGAAGGAAGGAATAGAGGGAGAGATGGAGAGGAATTATGAAGGAGGGAAGGTTGAAGGAAAGATGAGAATAGGAAAAGGAAGGGAGGAAGGAGACAGGGAAAATTGAAAAACTGATAAAGATGATGGAAGGGTGAAAATAAAGAGGATGGCGAGGAAAGAAAGAAGGATAGAGGGAAGGAAAGAAATCACGAAAATTTTAAATGAAGAAATGAAGACGAAAATCAACAAAAAAATTAAATAAAAGAAGAAATAATCATGAGAGAAGAAAGAAGAGAATTTGCTGGATTGACAAACACGACAGCCACACGGACACGACGACAAGAGATTATGTTAATTTGAGAAAAACTTGGTGGTTGTGATGTGTCTGTCTGTCTGTCTGTCTGTCTGTCTGTCTGTCGCTTCCTGTTGGTGTAGGATGATAATAAGCTGCTTAGATCTCTCTCTCTCTCTCTCTCTCTCTCTCTCTCTCTCTCTCTCTCTCTCTCTCTCTCTCTCTCTCTCTCTCATATCTACGTCAGGAGACGTGTGTGTGTGTGTGTGTGTGTACGTTGGCAACACAAGGTGTAATTGTCAGCTTGCTCGCCTCGCAAGCGAATGAACCCGGGTTCCATTTCCGGGCAGGGTGAGACCATGAGCAAGTTCCTTTGCGTCATTTACCTCTATCTACCCAACAGTAATTGGGGACCCGGATGTTAATCGATTCGCGCGTCGTGTTACGGGGTAATGGTTAGCCAGTACAGTTGGCCATGGACTATTCCTTGACACTGGGTCACTCAGCTCATTAACTCAGGGTGTGGTTGTTGTGTTGGCGACAGCTTCAACACCTTAAACAAATTCACGCCTAGGTGGCCCTTGGGCCTGGCCATTCTCATTACAGGAGGGGCAACCATTATAATAATAAAAAAAAACGATCATCAACTTCAGGTACACCAATCATCCTTGTAAAAAAATCCTGATTGAATAATTTCCTCAGTAACATACAAGTGAACCAAACTTGGGTACTACACAACTACAGTATCACTCAATGACTTATTTTACACTATATCTACTACCACTTAACGTTTCTATATCAGTTCAACAACCATCACTCAACCTTGTTCCATTTTATTTAAAGTTCGTTAATCAATAAGAGGAATTATTATCACAACACAAGCATTCATTAATCAGTCTCCATTGTGAATCATTTTGCTGGGGTGTGTGGGAGGATTACGCTGGATATAACTTTAGTGTTTTGTATATCCAGAAGAATCTTAACTCCAGTTTACTCCAACTAATAACTAACCTAATCTAACACAACCTAACCTAATCTAATCTAACCTAACCTGAAAAATCTCCACTACAACTTACTCCAACTAATAACTAACCAAACATAAGCTAACCTAATTACAGACAGACAGACACACACACACACACACACACATAAACCATAAATATGTTATATGGAACATAAATATAACTTCCAAAATCACTCTCATATACTTCCTAACCGCGGCCTGACGAAATAGTACACCTGTAACGTTCTGTCAGGGCTCAGGTCGAGGCTCCTCCTTACTGATCATCTATACGTGTGTGTGTGTGTGAGATGTTTCCTAGTATGTAATAAAAAAGGCGGGGATCCGCTTTTGAATTTTGCCACATACAGCGGCTAGTTTATTGTGCACCCATATTCATCCCGTGAACGGTAGCGTAGGCAGATTATAGTTAAACAGTAGAAGTCAGAATATTATGGCACTGAATGTTAAAAACAATGTATTTCCAAAAAATTATTTGTTTAGTTCTGTAGAGTACATCGCCCTCTCCCTCAACCTGCCATTATTCAATAAATTATTTGTTCCCTCGTTCTAACAAGAGATACACGATAACATATCCTATTTGAAGATAAAAATACACTGTCCAGGAAGAGTCATAACAAACTTGGGGGTTATCTGAGAGAGAGAGAGAGAGAGAGAGAGAGAGAGAAACATTACCTTCTACACTACAGTTATATAGTATGACCACCATGACCCACGGAGATCTGTACCTCTTGGCTCCTGACCTCTGTTGACCTTGTGTATACTCACCCAGTTGACCTTTCCTGCCCTATCTCGCCCATTCCTCCTACAGTCAAGGGCTGGGGGGCTGAGGGGGGGGGGACGGAGGGAATGGTTCTGTAAGCATAGTTGAGGTTAGGTTAGGTTAGGTTCAAATGAGTGATAGGTCAGGTCCCATGGTTAGTTTATCTCTCTCTCTCTCTCTAACACATATATATCCCTATTCTGTAAAATCTTGTGGTTATTTATATTTACTCACTGTTGATATTCTGGGGGAGAGAGAGAGAGAGAGATTGAGAGAAAGATATTATTGAGAGAGTAGACGAGGGAAATAGACTGGAGAGAGAGAGAGAGAGAGAGAGAGATGTGAATTAGTGTTTACTCCCACTCATAAGTATAGTATTAGTCAACTTATATTATACAAGGTCTCCAGTCCACATTAAAATGAAAACAACTTTGTAAAACCTTATAAACTTTTGATTGAATGATAACAGATTAATATCCACACACACACATTATAGTCAGTCTCTTCGAGTATCATTTGGTGTGTGGGTATATATCGTTTGGGTATAAGGTATAAGGCATCATTCGGGAGAGGTCAGGTCAGGTCAAAGTAAAGGTAAGGTCAGGGTAGGTGATCTCAGTGGCCAGGAAACGTGAATTTTTAGGTTGGGATGAATATTTTTTTTTGGGGGGGGGAAGGAGGGAGGGGAGGGGGGAGGGGAGGGGGGGAAGCGAGTATGATTTTATATGATGGTGATGAAGGAAGTGAATAGAGGGAGAGATGGAGAGGAATTATGAAGGAGGGAAGGTTGAAGAAAAGATGAGAATAGGAAAAGGAAGGGAGGAAGGAGGCAGGGAAAATTGAAAAACTGATAAAGATGATGGAAGG
>NW_024739361.1:0-9105 GCF_018991925.1 Homarus americanus | reverse complement strand
CACAGACAACAGACAGACGAAACCCACAGACAACAGACCAAAGGAACGTATTGGCAACGGATGGACTAAAGGAACACAGACAACAGACAGACAAAACCCACAGACAACAGACCAAAGGAACGTATTGGCAACGGATGGACTTAAAGGAACACAGACAACAGACAGACAAAACCCACAGACAACAGAGACCAAAGGAACGATACAACGGATGGACTAAAGGAACACAGACAACAGACAGACGAAACCCAGACAACAGACCCCAAAGGAACGTATTGGCAACGGATGGACTAACGGAAACACAGACAACAGACAGACAAACCCACAGACAACAGGACCAAAGTGAACGTATTGGCAAACGGATGGACTACAAAGGAAACACAGACAACAGACAGACAAAACCCACAGACAACAGACCAAAGGAACGTATTGGCAACGGATGGACTAAAGGAACACAGACAACAGACAGACGAAACCCACAGACAACAGACCAAAGGAACGTATTGGCAACGGATGGACTAAAGGAACACAGACAACAGACAGACAAAACCCACAGACAACAGACCAAAGGAACGTATTGGCAACGGATGGACTAAAGGAACACAGACAACAGACAGACGAAACCCACAGACAACAGACCAAAGGAACGTATTGGCAACGGATGGACTAAAGGAACACAGACAACAGACAGACAAAACCCACAGACAACAGACCAAAGGAACGTATTGGCAACGGATGGACTAAAGGAACACAGACAACAGACAGACAAAACCCACAGACAACAGACCAAAGGAACGTATTGGCAACGGATGACTAAAGGAACACAGACAACAGACAGACGAAACCCACAGACAACAGACCAAAGGAACGTATTGGCAACGGGATGGACTAAAGCAAACACACAACAGACAGACAAAACCCACAGACAACAGACCAAAGGAACGTATTGGCAACGGATGGACCAAAGGAACACATAGACAACAGACAGACAAAAACCCACAGACAACAGACCAAAGTGGAAACGTATTGGCAACGGATGGACTAAAGGAACACAGAGACAACAGTGTAATATGGTAAAAACAATGAGAGAAAGAATATATATATATATATATATATATATATATATATATATATATATATATAGAAGAGTATATATATATATATATATATATATATATATATATATATATATATATATATATATATATATATATATATATATATATATATATATATATAGGAAGTATAGAGAGTAGGCATGTAAAGATAGGAAACTTGGTAGCGTGGCCTGGATGGTATTTGCACAGCGTCACTACGCTTATCTTATCTCGTATGTCAATACACATATATCACTTCTTAAAGGGACAACTTGTTAAACACCTCTTGATACAACTATTTATTACTTCACTCAATGACATGGACACATTAATATCACTATTATATCGGGGTACTAACACATTATGCTTACGTTACTTGACACTGACTCTCGGACACACCTGAATGAATACACTTCCCACAGTAGGTAACTCACCCTAGGACGTTCTGACAAGACTCACGTGTACCCTGACGTAGGCCCAGTGAATGCTTGGCTGGGCTGCCTCCTATGAGAGGCTTCTGCTTAGCTGGGGTCTGGTCGGGAAGTCCCCTTCCCGACCTGGGGAGAGGGTGAGCTTGACTCTGAGAATCTCCAGAGTAATGAGCGTCTCCTCAGAATGTTCAAATGACAACCAGGATCAGAATGATAATCAGAATGGTAATGGAATGCGGAATGCCCGTGGACGGGACTGTAGGGCCTTTATATGGGGTCGGCCCAGCCGGCTTCTGACCTCTAACAATTAACACTAACTGGTTTGATCTGGATGTGTGCAGGTGTGGTCCTGGCCAGGTGTCTTGGCTAGGTGCGGTTGTAGGTCACCGGCTCACGTCATTAGCGGGCGAGGTCAAGTCCCTTGGGTCGACCTGAGGTGTGTCAGCCCGGAATGCGGTGGTACCACGAGGTCTGTAGTGCTTGCTGTTACATGTGACATAATTCTGGGCTGTAAGCTTTGGTCTGACAATCACTCATTACACCTCCCGCCAAGACCAAAGCTTTATCACAGAGACTGATGCCACATATAGATAGCAGCATCACATTTACAAACAACAATCTCATAGGTGTATTTTTTTCTACTGGCGCTAGTTTGATCTGACAAAGCTCACTATACCTCCCGCCAAGATCAAAGCTTCTATGCCAGGAGAAAAAGGAACATAGCAAGTGAACATAGAATGAAAAAATCCTTCATATGTAGCATAGTGTCCGAGGCAACCTTGCAAATCACATTCTACAAACAATAACAGGTGTTACATTTCCATGTCAAAATAATAATTCATCTCAGTCAGTAATATAGCTACAACATCGTGTTTCATAGTCCAAGACATTGATCAAATGAACTCATAGAAAAAAGTGAGACTAAAAAAAGACATTCTTTGTGGTAAACATCAACAAAATCAGAGAAAATACTTCAAAATACACAAAAAATGTTCCTACTTCACATATTAGGGTATTGATATCTTTTTATTATACATCAACAACATCAGTACATTAGTTGGGTCCGGCATAGCTCACGTCTTCCATCCAGCTGGTATCTGAAAAATAGGGGATGGCGGCAGCTCAGCAGCTGTAGTCGGTTGGTCCTTCATCATCGACTTTCTTGTGATGTCAGGACAGCACATCTTCTGTCTTCTTTCTTCACATACCGCACCTTGTAGGTCGTTTCTCCACACCTTCTGACTTCTTCTCACTTCCTCCTGGTTTCTATACTATTCCAGACGAGTTTTCTGTCCCATCTGCGTTCTTCCTCTACGTTTAGAGCCTCATTTTCAACGTCTTCTAGATGAATTTTCTGTTCCATCTTCCTTTTTTCTTAGTACATCATCATTTTCATATTCCAGATGAATTTTTCTGCTCCATCTGTATTTCTTCTCTGCAACATCATCATTTTCAACATATTCCAGACGATTTTCTGTTCGTCTGCCGACGGCCCTCTCCGGCCGGGATGAGCCGGTCCACTGTTTGGGCTGTCGTCTCCTTAGATGACTGTAAGGCAGGTTCCGCGGACCAGGGCTCGCCCTCCGTACGTGAGTGTCGGCGAGACCAAAGACCGTCCTGTCTTACACCTTCCACAGTGGTGAATCCCTCCCTGGCTGGGCTCACCAGGGTTCGTTGTGTGGCAATCCATTCCACACTCCTTACTTCCTAAAGTAGAAAAATATAAAATCTTCTTAATCCTATACCAAGGGAGGACTTGAAAGAAGTGACGTGGTGTGTGGTGGGTTTCGTGCTGCCTTCATCAAGCTGCATTCATCAAGCTGCATTCATCACGCTGCTTTCATCATGCTGGTTCTTCTCTGCTCGTATGTACTGTGGTTGACGTCCGGCTGGCCATGGGTGGTACTGTGTGTGACATTTGACAGAGAAACAATCCTAAAGGGGTGATGGATTAGTTGGAAGTGCATTCGCAAAAAAAAAAGTTTACTTTATATGTTAGGTCAATGTTTGGCAACTATCATTTCCGTCACGACAATGTTCTCATCAGGCTGGGTCGGGGAGTGAAGCTCTGCGCACTACACTGAATATCATTTATCACTGCGCGTCAAAGAGTACATCACAAATCATAATAGCATAAAAATACACTGAATGAAGCTCTGCATTCATCGCAATATTACTTTATATTAACCATCATCATCAACACACAGCTCAGGGGACAAAAGACGGGGAATCAGTGTGGTCAAGCAAGGCGGGGCGGGTCAGAAGGACGTGAGGTCACACGAGCGGGGTGGGGCGAGGCGGGGCACTGGGCGAGGCGAGGCTGGCCAGGCCCAGCCAGGCTGGTGCGTTGCGGGTGAGGTGGGGAGGAGCCGAGGCGTGGTTGATCGGGCCAGGCCGAGGCTTCGCGGGGCGGGGAGGGGCACGGAACGGAGGGGCGGGGCAGGGCGGGGCAGGGATGGGAGGAAGGGTAAGGAGGGGGAGGTAAGGATTAGGACAGGGAGGAGGATGTAGGTTAAAAGACATGTTAAGTTATAACAGTTAGTACAGACACCGCTTTCATCACTGAAACACAATGGCTACATTTAACACTGACCAACAATCAAACTGCACTGGGGCTACTGAGAATGCCACAGATAGCGGGTGACACTGAGAAATTACGTTAAGCACTGAACATATTTCTATTAAAAATTCGCACATATCACCACAAGAGACATTTACTCGAGCTGCAACGGTGACACACTAGGACACTTTTCACGCTACTACGCAGGAACTTCTTATCACGCACTTTTGAACTAACGAGCCAGGTGCTATGGCTAACAGGGGAGGGCATGGGTTTACGTTAAGTACACTGTTACCAATAACAAGGGACGAGGGGGCGTGGGTTAACTTCATAGTTCGCTACCACCAATATAATGAGGCGCAATAAACAGAGAAGAGGAAGATATATATATATAGGAGGGAAGTATAGAGAGTAGGCACCGCTGCCACCATTGTAATGAGACAAAACTCACAAGAGGAGAATTACATACATAGGTAGGAAGTATAGAGAGTAGGAATGTAAAGATAGGAAACTTGGTAGCGTGGCCTGGATGGTATTTGCACAGCGTCACTACGCTTATTTTATCTCGTATGTCAATACACATATATCACTTCTTAAAGGGACAACTTGTTAAACACCTCTTGATACAACTATTTATTACTTCACTCAATGACATGGACACATTAATATCACTATTATATCGGGGTACTAACACATTATGCTTTACGTTACTTGACACTGACTCTCGGACACACCTGAATGAATACACTTCCCACAGTAGGTAACTCACCCTAAGACGTTCTGACAAGACTCACGTGTACCCTGACATAGGCCCAGTGAATGCTTGGCTGGGCTGCCTCTTATGAGAGGCTTCTGCTTAGGTGGGGTCTGGTCGGGAAGTCCCCTTCCCGACCTGGGGAGAGGGTGAGCTTGACTCTGAGAATCTCCAGAGTAATGAGCGTCTCCTCAGAATGTTCAAATGACAACCAGGATCAGAATGATAATCAGAATGGTAATGGAATGCGGAATGCCCGTGGACGGGACTGTAGGGCCTTTATATGGGGTCGGCCCAGCCGGCTTCTGACCTCTAACAATTAACACTAAACTGGTTTGATCTGGATGTGTGCAGGTGTGGTCCTGGCCAGGTGTCTTGGCTAGGTGCGGTTGTAGGTCACCGGCTCACGTCATTAGCGGGCGAGGTCAAGTCCCTTGGGTCGACCTGAGGTGTGTCAGCCCGGAATGCGGTGGTACCACGAGGTCTGTGGTGTACTCGCTGTTATATGTGACATAATTCTGGGCTGTAAGCTTTGGTCTGACAATCACTCATTACACCTCCCGCCAAGACCAAAGCTTCATCACAGAGACTGATGCCACATATAGACAGCAACATCACGTGTGGTGCCAAAGATAATCCCTGGGGCGATAACATAGTCTCACATTTACAAACAACACTCTCATAGGTGTATGTTTTTCTACTGGCGCTAGTTTGATCTGACAAAGCTCACTATACCTCCCACCAAGATCAAAGCTTCTATGCCAGGAGAAAAAGGAAACATAGCAAGTGAACATAGAATGAAAAAATCCTTCATATGTAGCATAGTGTCCGAGGCAACCTTGCAAATCACATTCTACAAACAATAACAGGTGTTACATTTCCATGTCAAAATAATAATTCATCTCAGTCAGTAATATAGCTACAACATCGTGTTTCATAGTCCAAGACATTGATCAAATGAACTCATAGAAAAAAGTGAGACTAAAAAAAAGACATTCTTTGTAGTAAACATCAACAAAAATCAGAGAAAATACTTCAAAATACACAAAAAATGTTCCTACTTCACATATTAGGGTATTGATATCTTTTTTTTATTATACATCAACAACATTTGTACATTAGTTGGGTCCGGCATAGCTCACGTCTTCCATCCAGCTGGTATCTGAAAAATAGGGGATGGCGGCAGCTCAGCAGCTGTAGTCGGTTGGTCCTTCATCATCGACTTTCTTGTGATGTCAGGACAGCACATCTTCTGTCTTCTTTCTTCACATCTTCTGTCTTCTTTCTTCACATACCGCACCTTGTAGGTCGTTTCTCCACACCTTCTGACTTCTTCTCACTTCCTCCTGGTTTCTATACTATTCCAGACGAGTTTTCTGTCCCATCTGCGTTCTTCCTCTACGTTTAGAGCCTCATTTTCAACGTCTTCTAGATGAATTTTCTGTTCCATCTTCCTTTTTTCTTAGTACATCATCATTTTCATATTCCAGATGAATTTTTCTGCTCCATCTGTATTTCTTCTCTGCAACATCATCATTTTCAACATATTCCAGACGATTTTCTGTTCATCTGCTGTCGGCCCCCTCCGGCCGGGATGAAAGCCGGTCCACTGCTTGGGCTGTCGTCTCCTTAGATGACTGTAAGGCAGGTTCCGCAGACCAGGGCTCGCCCTCCGTACGTGAGTGTCGGCGAGACCAAAGACCGTCCTGTCTTACACCTTCCACAGTGGTGAATCCCTCCCTGGCTGGGCTCACCAGGGTTCGTTGTGTGGCGATCCATTCCACACTCCTTACTTCCTAAAGTAGAAAAATGTAAAATCTTCTTAATCCTATACCAAGGGAGGACTTGAAAGAAGTGACGTGGTGTGTGGTGGGTTTCGTGCTGCCTTCATCAAGCTGCATTCATCACGCTGCTTTCATCATGCTGGTTCTTCTCTGCTCGTATGTACTGTGGTTGACGTCCGGCTGGCCATGGGTGGTACTGTGTGTGACATTTGACAGAGAAACAATCCTAAAGGGGTGATGGATTAGTTGGAAGTGCATTCGCAAAAAAAAAAAGTTTACTTTATATGTTAGGTCAATGTTTGGCAACTATCATTTCCGTCCCGACAATGTTCTCATCAGGCTGGGTCGGGGAGTGAAGCTCTGCGCACTACACTGAATATCATTTATCACTGCGCGTCAAAGAGTACATCACAAATCATAATAGCATAAAAATACACTGAGTGAAGCTCTGCATTCATCGCAATATTACTTTATATTAACCATCATCATCAACACACAGCTCACGGGACAAAAGACGGGGAATCAGTGTGGTCAAGCGAGGCGGGGCGGGTCAGAAGGACGTGAGGTCACCCGAGCGGGGTGGGGCGAGGCGGGGCGGCGCGGGGCGAGGCGAGGCTGGCCAGGCCCAGCCAGGCTGGTGCGTTGCGGGTGAGGTGGGGAGGAGCCGAGGCGTGGTTGATCGGGCCAAACCGAGGCTTCGCGGGGCGGGGAGGTGCACGGAACGGAGGGGCGGGGCAGGGCAGGGCAGGGATGGGAGGAAGGGTAAGGAGGGTGAGGTAAGGATTAGGACAGGGAGGAGGATGTAGGTTAAAAGACATGTTAAGTTATAACAGTTAGTACAGACACCGCTTTCATCACTGAAACACAATGGCTACATTTAACACTGACCAACAATCAAACTGCACTTGGGCTACTGAGAATGCCACAGATAGCGGGTGACACTGAGAAATTACGTTAAGCACTGAACATATTTCTATTAAAAATTCGCACATACCACCACAAGAGACATTTACTTGAGCTGCAACGGTGACACACTAGGACACTTTTCACCCTACTACACAGGAACTTCTTATCACGCACTTTTGAACTAACGAGCCAGGTGTTATGGCTAACGGGGGAGGGCACGGGTTTACTTTAAGTACTCTGTTACCAATAACAATGGACGAGGAGGGCGTGGGTTAACGTTATAGTTCGCTGCCACCAATGTAATGAGACAAATCTCACAAGAAGAGAATTACATAAATAAGTAAGAATAGAGAGTAGGAATGTAAAGATAGGAAACTTGGTAGCGTGGCCTGGATGTTATTTACTCAGCGTCAATACGCTTATCTTATCTCGTATGTCAATACACATATATCACTTCTTAAAGGGACAACTTGTTAAACACCTCTTCGATACAACTATTTATTAATTCACTCAATGACATGGACACATTAATATCACTATTATATCGGGGTACTAACACATCATGCTTTACGTTACTTGACACTGACTCTCGGACACACCTGAATGAATACACTTTCCACAGTAGGTAACTCACCCTAGGACGTTCTGACAAGACTCACGTGTACCCTGACGTAGGCCCAGTGAATGCTTGGCTGGGCTGCCTCCTATGAGAGGCTTCTGCTTAGCTGGGGTCTGGTCGGGAAGTCCCCTTCCCGACCTGGGGAGAGGGTGAGCTTGACTCTGAGAATCTCCAGAGTAATGAGCGTCTCCTCAGAATGTACAAATGACAACCAGGATCAGAATGATAATCAGAATGGTAATGGAATGCGGAATGCCCGTGGACGGGACTGTAGGGCCTTTATATGGGGTCGGCCCAGCCGGCTTCTGACCTCTAACAATTAACACTAACTGGTTTGATCTGGATGTGTGCAGGTGTGGTCCTGGCCAGGTGTCTTGGCTAGGTGCGGTTGTAGGTCACCGGCTCACGTCATTAGCGGGCGAGGTCAAGTCCCTTGGGTCGACCTGAGGTGTGTCAGCCCGGAATGCGGTGGTACCACGAGGTCTGTAGTGCTTGCTGTTACATGTGACATAATTCTGGGCTGTAAGCTTTGGTCTGACAATCACTCATTACAACAGACAGACAAAACCCACAGACAACAGACCAAAGGAACGTATTGGCAACGGATGGACTAAAGGAACACAGACAACAGACAGACAAAACCCACAGACAACAGACCAAAGGAACGTATTGGCAACAGATGGACTAAAGGAACACAGACAACAAACAGACAAAACCCACAGAAAACAGACCAAAGGAACGTATTGGCAACGGATGGACTAAAGGAACACAGACAACAGACAGACGAAACCCACAGACAACAGACCAAAGGAATGTATTGGCAACGGATGGACTAAAGGAACAAAGAGAACAGACAGACGAAACCCACAGACAACAGACCAAAGGAACGTATTGGCAACGGATGGACTAAAGGAACACAGACAACAGACAGACGAAACCCACAGACAACAGACCAAA
>NW_024739360.1:0-9762 GCF_018991925.1 Homarus americanus | reverse complement strand
ATCACTGGCCAAGACCACACTGGTGGATCACTGGCCAAGACCACACTGGTGGGTCACTGGCCAAGACCACACTGGTGGGTCACTGGCCAAGACCACACTGGTGGGTCACTGGCCAAGACCACACTGGTGGGTCACTGGCCAAGACCACACTGGTGGATCACTGGCCAAGACCACACTGGTGGATCACTGGCCAAGACCACACTGGTGGATCACTGGCCAAGACCACACTGGTGGGTCACTGGCCAAGACCACACTGGTGGATCATTGGCCAAGACCACACTGGTGGGTCACTGGCCAAGACCACACTGGTGGATCACTGGCCAAGACCACACTGGTGGATCACTGGCCAAGACCACACTGGTGGATCACTGGCCAAGACCACACTGGTGGGTCACTGGCCAAGACCACACTGGTGGATCACTGGCCAAGACCACACTGGTGGATCACTGGCCAAGACCACACTGGTGGATCACTGGCCAAGACCACACTGGTGGGTCACTGGCCAAGACCACACTGGTGGATCATTGGCCAAGACCACACTGGTGGGTCACTGGCCAAGACCACACTGGTGGATCACTGGCCAAGACCACACTGGTGGATCACTGGCCAAGACCACACTGGTGGATCACTGGCCAAGACGTTACTCTAAACAGATTAATTCTTCCTTTTGTTGGTCAGGTCAACATTTAGGACCATTTAGGGATACAGGAGGTCAGGCGCCGCCATCTTGTTTACGTCCCGGGTCACGACATGGCCGGCCGCCCACAGTGCCACAACACGGAGGAGGGCGGCGGCACTCATGGCACTCATCATGCATGACCAGTAAAAATAGTTCTATGTATTATCTGTTCCTTCTGCTGAACAAATAATCAAAACTGAGATCACTTTGTTGTTACCTGCCCAAGTACCTGTTAATGAGGTCAACAGGTAATATCTTACAACTTGCAGCACCTGGATGGAGGCCTAATTTTACTTGTCTTAACATCTGACAATTCCATTATGGCGTCTTCAGGTGTTTTCCTTAATAAATAACAAATACCAACACTGCCTTTTCATTACCTTCCGGATACCTTCTCGGGTTGGCGACTCAGGCCTGGGGACCGTCTCACGTAAATTGCAGGTAACATTATCTTACAGCGACCCAGCAACAGTCAGCGAGGTTAATAGAGTGTTTCACTTAAGGAAGATTGTCTTAAGTGTCAATATATATAATAAAAACCTACGCACAGAGGAAAATAAAGCAAAGTAAATCATAGTATTAGTGACAGGGAAAAAATTATCTCTCGCAGTTCAGGGAAAATTATCTGTATTTTTCCTGAAGTATTTTATTTTTTTACCCTGCCAGCTAGTAAATGGACTTACTCAAGACTATACGTGTTTGAAGACCTCAGTTAAGGCACAGATATGCACACAAACAAACACCAATTAAATAAAATCAACTGTGTGTTTTTTTTTACATAAACTTGTCAATGCAATACACCAAAAGACGTAGATTATATAATGACCTATAATTATTTCATCATAACACCGAACACTATAATAATCCTAGTGATGTTATATTGTATAATGTTAGGTATTCTAAGCTATTTAATACACTAGTCATGAACAATTAAAACAATAGGGTTTAATTTCTTCAAACTTAATGTGTAAATAAGTAACACAAATTTTAAATATTTATGTTTATGAAAAAAATTAAAAAATATGAGGATGTTTATTTAATTTTTTGACTACGGTGATTTACTCTGGGGAAAAAATTACTCTTTCGCCAAATGATTTCATCTACGGCAAAAATAACAAGAAAAAACTGAAAAAATAATGTATTCACTTTTGTTTCGGCAATTTCATCATCGTGACGACACATTTGACACCTGAAGAACACTGTAATGAATTCTTGAACACCACAGAGAACACTAACTTTGAACACCATGAAGTAATGAACTACTGAACATCAAGAACACTAATGAACCCTAGACACCATGAACAACACTATTGAACTCTTGAACACCATGAACAACACTAACATAACTGTGAACACCAAAGCCCTGCAATACATTAATACACTGATGGTTCAAAAAGGCATTAAGTTACACACAATGTCTTCTTCAATACAGTGTAGACCCCCCCAAAAAAACACTGAAATACGCGTCTCAGTACGCTAGATAAATTACAGGGTAAGGCAAAAGTCGGACAGGCATTTTATTTTTCACTACACTGTAACCATGTTTAATATTGTACATCAGTAAGTTTAGGCAAATGAATAAATAAACATTCTTGTACAGTGTCAATTTTTTATTTTTTTATTTTTTACTATGATTAGAAATTTCTTTTTCGACTCTTTGATATCTTTGGCACACCCTGTACATCTCTTTCACACACCCTGTACATTTCTTTGGCACACCCTGTACACATCTTTGGCACACCCTGTACATCTCTTTGGTACACCCTGTACACCTCTTTGGAATACCCTGTACATCTCTTTGGCACACCCTGTACACCTCTTTGGCACACCCTGTACACCTCTTTGGAACACCCTGTACATCTCTTTGGCACACCCTGTACATCTCTTTCACACCCTGTACACCTCTGCCACACCTTGTATATCTGTCATTACACCATACACTCTTCATTTACACCCACGACACCACACCCAACAATTCCCAGGACACCAAACAATACATCTGCTTGCACCCACACGACACTACACAATGCAACCACACCACAACCACACCACATACCAATAATTCCCAGACCACAACACAACCCATTTCTACACCACTAGCTTACACCCAGGACACGACACGGTAATATCACATAGGGGGACCAGGCTTATACCTCATTAGTGTTAATTATCTCCGGGTTATGTGTGGTAATTGTGCCTGATAATTACCGTAGTATGTGTGTATAGTACTACGTAATGACGCCCGTTCTGTGACTGTCAATCGTTTGGATGACAGTTGTTTTCATGCACTGACAGATTTCATGACAGTTGTATACATGCACTGACAGATTTCATGACAGTTGTATACATGCACTGACAGATTTCATGACAGTTGTATACGTGCACTGACGATTTCATGACAGTTATATACATGTGTAATTTATCTCATGACATTATTATACAATTTTTCACTAATTCATCTCTCATACCTATTCATGGCCACACAATCAGTTCAAACACTCAAAAGTCATGAACATATATCATGAAAACTATTGAGAATATTTACAAAAAAAAAGTAAAAAAAATCCACTTGTGTTCATTATTGCAAATCATCAACTGTGTGTGCAATACCAGGAAGTCTGCAATACGTCACATGTTTCTGCAAAGTTGTTGTGTTCTCTCTTCGTTGCAGCGATTGGTTAGGTTAGGTTAGGTTAATCCCAGGAGTGCGAGGTTAATCCCAAAGTAAGAGATTAACTACCACATACCACCTGATTACCACCAAACACCTCCTGATTACCACCAAACACCTCCTGATTACCACCAACTCTCCCCAGACCCCAGCATTAGGTTAAGTTTATGACATCAACACAGTCATCATTATCGACTATCAATTCTTATAACCTTCCCACTCCTGTAGGTGAGGTCAAGCCACTGCAGGTGAAGTCAAGCCAGTGTAGGTGAGGTAAAGCCAGTGATGTAAGATCCCAGAGGTCCATGTCACGCCCTGTACATCTGCTACACCATGTACATCTCCTCCACACCCTGTATATCTCTACCACACCCTGTACATTTCGACCACACTCTGTACACATGTCACACCCTGTACATCTCTACCACACCCTGTACAATTCACAAAAGGCTAAAATCTGACGAGAGGAAGATTATGTCTACAGTATGTCTTGAATGTTAAGTCATGTGTCTATTGATTGTAAAAGTTAAGGTTGTAGATGAAATTATACATATATTGACGGAAAAGTGACTAGAATATTGTGTAGTTTCAGTATCCTCAATTTTTTTCTTCATAACTACATAAAGGATTTAATTATATACCTGTAGGCTTCCGTGTTGACATTGAAACCTAGCATCGTATTATTTTGTTTACATTTGTACCTTGTATCTAGGTTATCACTGGCCCATATTAGTGTTGGCTCTGGTACCTAAGCTCACTGTTGCTATCCCATGACTCTGCAATGGTTATGGAATGATGGTAAGGTTCGAGAGTCAATATTTTGGTGTATTTTACTTGATTGTGACATCTTGAAATATCTTAAAAAAATAAAAATTGGTGTGCACTTATTATAAAATGTTGCATAATGGTTGCAAGTTATATACCTCAAGACTACTACAATAGCTACACAGTAAACCAATCTTAGTTACACCTCGAATTATTCTCAATCACCTCAATATGAATTAAGAAACCAAACTCATAAAAACACGGAAATATAAACAAAAATAATATAAATTTAGATTCCTACCAACACACTCTAATATCACTCACTCACTCACTCACTCACTCACTCACACTCAACACAAGAAAAGGTGAGTTTTCCTTCAATTTATGTAGTTTTTAATATAAATTTATGTCGCTTTATATGGAGTTTAATTTCGACTACATAAAATTCCTAACAAATAAATAAATAAACAAAAACTAGGGAGGTAACATTACCAACTAGCATCAATAATCTCACCTTTAGTAGTTGGTAAGCTAGTTAATTGCAGTTCACATAAGACACTATTATTAACAAGGACTATTATTAACTAGGTACTCAGCCCATAATAATATTTAAGTGACTGAGGCATTGAGGTGACCTGAGGAAGCTGTTGGGCGTGATTGTAGTGACTATTCTGTGGACGTGGGTGTGATTTTTAATATACTGTGGCTGTGGGCGTGATTTTTAACATACTGTGGCTCTGATTTTTAATATACCGCGGCTGTGGGCGTGATTTTTAATATACTGTGGCTGTGATTTTTAATATACTGTGGCTGTGGGCGTGTTTTTTAATATACTGTGGCTGTGGGCATGATTTTTAATATACTGTGGCTGTGGGCGTGATTTTTAATATACTGTGGCTGTGGGCGTGATTTTTAATATACTGTGGCTGTGGGCGTGATTTTTAATATACTGTGGCTGTGGGCGTGATTTTTATATACTGTGGCTGTGGGCGTGATTTTTAATATACTGTGGCTGTGGGCGTGATTTTTAATATACTGTGGCTGTGGGCGTGATTTTTAATATACTGTGGCTGTGGGCGTGATTTTAGTTATTATATTGTGGCTGTGGGCTTGACCTTAATTACATTGTGGCGGCGATTTTAATTACCATAAGGTACCATTAATCCACCTACGATATAATCCCATTAAACCACCATCAATAACTCCTTCTAGCATTATCCAATCTAATTACCGTCTACAGTAAACAAAATAACAGCATAAATACAAATACAAAATACATAACACTACAGCCACAACAGGACTAAACCTTTTATGGGCGGCCTCTCTGAACTGCGCATTTCTGGTTACAGGAAGAGAGGGTAGGGAGAAGGAGCAAGGAGGAGGGGGGGAAGGAGAGGGTATGAAAGAAGGAAGGGGAGGGGGTGGGGAGAGGGGGGGTAAGGGAGAGGGTAGGAAAGAAGGAAGGGGAGAGGGGTGGGGAGAGGGGGGTGTTTAAGGGTTAAGGGAAGTAGGTAATGAAGGGATCATGAGTCAATATGGATGTATGATCTGTCGTATAAAAATAAATTAAATAAACTAAATCAACTAAAAATCCTAAGCTGGCCACAACAAAAAGTAGCCCATAAGCATTGTAGCTGTATGTAAGATAAAATAATAAAAAAAACCCTCAATATTGGACACTAATTCAACCCCCTTCCCTTTACTCCCCCTACACCACCCCCCTCTCCTCCCCCCTCCCTTCAACCCCCTTCAATTCTCCTTCCTCCTCCGTTCTCATGGTATTGACTATCCAGCGCACCTCCGGACGAATGCCGCGTAGGTCCAGAATATTTTTTTTCCTCTGCACTCTCCATAACGCAATACAGAGATGTGTGTGTGTGTGTAAGTAATAACCAGGTGTATTACTGTGATATCTAATGAATAAATAGAGTTTAGTATTGTTGTTGTTGTGTTGAGAAAGTTTGTTGATAATTTTATTTTTGTTAGTTTGTCTTTTGTTTTACTCTCTCTCTCTCTCTCTCTCTCTCTCTCTCTCTCTCTCTCTCTCTCTCTCGTCATTCATCATATTTTCCTTCTCCTGTCCACACTTTCTCTTATCTTTTTTCCTAGTTATTCTACACCCAAGATTATCACTCATTTATTTCACATGTTTCTTTCCTTATTATCAGTAAAAAAAAATCATAAACGACAAAAAAACAAAACAAACATAGTAAGCATTAAAGACTCAATTTTATTCTCTTGATAAAAAATAACATTGTCAGTTAGTGTCATGAAACCATTGGCAAGACTTTCAAAGGGAATTTTATTGGTGTGTTTACGAGCAAGTAATTGATACACACTCAAAACACGCACGTACATAAACATACACACATAAAAACATTTAAAACACAAATGAAAACATACACGCAGATACACACACACACCTATAAATCATCTTAGTATGTGTACACTCGGGGCAGGGCAGGTACAGCAAGGTGAGGAGGAGGAGGAGGCAGGTGTCCACCGACCAGGTATGCCGATAGTCTGGTGATAATGTGGGTAAAACTGGGGTGTGTGTGTGTGTGTGTGTGTGTGTGTGTGTGTGTGTGTGTGTGTGTGTGATCTCATGTTTAATTTTTGTAAGGTATGTGTCACCTAGCCGGCCATTTTGTTTAAATTTTTCGGTCGCTCTAAAATACCATTAAAACAATATTGAGTATAAACGTTTGGCTCAACTGATGATCTCAAACATGTCCCAACATTTTTTTGCCTCAACTCCACATTCTGTAACTCATTTAGGTAAATGTCCCTCACTACACATACACTGGACTATGTGTAATGTTGCAGCTAATGTATTATCAAGATATTGCACATTATAAGTTCATGTGTGGTCATTATTATATCAAACGGAGGAATTTTAAAGAGCTATTACACCACCTGTATCATTAGTTGTCGCCAGGTGAAGGAATGTTTAGGTAGATTATATTTTATTTACTGTAATTAAAGTTTCAATACCTAAGACGTTCCACTATAAGAGTCTTTCAACCTCAGGTAAGGTCTTAAGACTTTCTACTCTAGGTCATACACCCTGGAGTAGCTGTATCGTCCACATAGGTAATTACTCCACAAGGAACTACAAGTTACACCTTGATGTAATACTTCATTTACTGCCAAACTTTATAGGGAAATATTTTTTCACAAAGAATTTCAAGTTACAATTTCACATAATAAGTCACATTACAAACGTTCCTTCGGCTTACAGTTGCAATGTCAAGATATTTTTTTCACTGCAGAGGAAAGTATCCGTCATCATCATCACCACACACACACACGCAAAGACAAAACTCCTGAATCCAGATTCGCAAAAGTTTATAAATTAAATTCTTCTCTAAAATTAAACAGACAATACATCTATTTATCATAGAGTATGTGAACAATATCGACGCCATATTGGTTACCATCTTTGAGTCATATAATTAGTTAGCTACATGGTGTTAAGTATTTAGTTAAATAGGAAAAAATAATCTACTTGCGTGTGTTGTGACCAAAATAAATCAACATTGTATTTACTTTCTCCTCCAGGGGGCACTAAGTCTAGAAAAATGACACAATTGACATCTACATAAAGTGACTGACCAAGGGTAGATATTGGCTACCTTTTGTGTTACTTTGAGGTCGTAAGAACACACAGAGCTGCTCTTAAGGATGTTTACCACAATACACCTTAACCAGTTTCTCATTCACTAAGGTCAAACAATAAATCTGGTTCACAAGATACACCGTAAATTTTATTAGAAATTTTATTAGAATACAATAATCAATTACTGTATTATTGTATTGAGGCGAATAGTCTTATGGTGTTAAGATGGGTTCTTAAGCCACGAAGGTAAACAAAAGGTATTCAATATCTGCCTTGGTTGACGATGATCTGTAGATGTTAGCAAGTCATCCTCCTCCTCCTGGTCTCGAGTAAGGTAAGGAAGGCCTCACCTGACCAAAATTGTTAATTAAGATTGATTACCTGAAGATTAACCCTCCCAGCTTATTTCAACTAATGATTAACCTAACGCTACCTGGGAAGTTAAGTTAGGTTAGATTATGTTAGGTTAGGTTAGGTTAGGGTAGGTCAGGTCAGGTCAGGCAGTGCCAGTGTAGTTAATCTTGAGGTTAAATAAACTAGAGGCTAATCTTCACATGAGCCACTAAGACACTTTGACGGCGGCGGTTACGTACAACAGGAAAGCTCTGATAACATATAATGTACAGTATATACCGTTTAAGTTGCGTCAGCAGCTCTATACACCACTTATTGACTTACTCATTCACTGCCGTAGAAATATTTACTTCTCTAACAGGTTTCTATATGGTTCCCAGTCATTATAATACGACCTTGTAAAATCAAATGATCTAAATTAAACTAAACTTATCCAAATTAAACTTATTAGCTAACAAATCCTTCTAAAACACGATATATGCAAATCAAAGTTCTAAATTCAACTTAACTTATCGTAATATAACTATAATAACCATTTTAATTAAACCTAACCTAAACACCTCCAAGTGCCACAAACAGAAGGAAAAAAGCTTACCTTTAATATTATCGTGTAAAGCCCTGTAACCCGTAACTCAAGGTAATGCATCTATATCAATCTACCTGCGTCGGAAGCTCTATACGTGACTATGATCGTTACCCACTGCTGGAGAACATTTGTACTTCTATAATTACCCCTGGAGAAACAATGCACCAATTTACGATTTATTTATTTTATTTTTCATTTATTTTTTATTCTTGGTCCATACTGTAAACACCGCCCGCTTGTGAGTTCCGTCAGCCATTTTGTTCTAACTTTCGGGGATTCTAAAATAAACTGTAAATAAATAAATAAATAAATAAATAAATAAGTAAAACAAGCATCTTTTGTTTTTCTAACCCATGAGCTGTGAGTCTTCACTATATACTTCAACATTACTGTAAACTAAGGCTAGAGAGGGTGTGTACAGTACTAGTGGAGCCAAGACGAGAAGGTATTTCAAATCCATAAAGGGTTTTACAAGTGGAGAGTCTTACAAGTGGAGGGTCTTACAGGTGGAGGGTCTTACAAGTGGATGGTCTTACAGGTGGAGGATTTTAATCAAGCTAAGGTATATGTAAGAAGAATATTATCTCGTTACTATCCATTCCTCTTCCACTATCCTGCGAGGTGGTGTATTAATAGGCACAGATACTCATGATAAAGAAGGAATAAAGAGAAAGACGCAAGATACCTATAAAATGCGACAGAATATACCTACACATGCGTAATCCTAACCCATTCCAACCCAACCCAACCCTATCCTACCCTCAGCTTCACCACAGTACACAAAGTCATTCTTGGTATCAGAGTGACGCATAAACACCCTGTATCGCCTAAGACACATTTGAATCGGATGGTTCGTTGACGGTTTTATTTCATCGGTATAAACCAGTGAAGCAATTAGTTCGTGGGAACAGCGAGTCAAAATACTTCACATCAGCTTCGTTTACGACCTCCAGCTGATATTTACTTCTGTTGTCTATATCAATCACATTTTATAATGAAAACAAAAATATGGTTAGTTACTTATAAATGAAAATAAATCATACTTAGATACTTAGAAGTGGGGAAAAAAGATACTTAAGATACTTAAA
>NW_024739359.1:0-47489 GCF_018991925.1 Homarus americanus | reverse complement strand
ATAAAAAATTATGGAAATATTAACAGATTTTTCAGCGTAACCAAGGCTTTTTTCCTCTCACTTTCTTTTTTATTTTATTGTTGTGTCATATGTGAGAGAGAGAGAGAGAGAGAGAGAGAGAGAGAGAGAGAGAGAGAGAGAGAGAGAGAGAGAGAGAGAGAGAGAGAGAGAGAGAGAGAGAGAGAGAGATATGAGAGAGAGTCATCTAAGTGCATAATACCACACACACACACACACACACACACACACACACACACAACACACACACACACACACACACAAACATAAATAAAAAAGAAAATGAGCTAAAATGTATAATAATGGAAGAGAAAAAGGAGAAGAGAAAGAAACTGAGAGAAAAAAAGAGAGAGAAAAAGGGAGAGAAGGGAGGGAGAGAGAGATAAACAAATATAATATGACGTAGAAGTGGTAGAAGGAAAGATAAAAAAAAAAGAGAAAAAAGAAAGAAAAGAAAGAAAGAAAAGAAAGAAAGAAAAGAGAAAAAAGGAGAAAGAGAAAGAAAGAAAGAAAGAAAGATGAGCCTCAGAACGTGTACATGAAATACTATAAAACACAAACTTAAAATAATAATAAAAACACCGACAAAAATGGACATACATAAATATGATGAATCTCAACACCCAAAGATAAACAGAATAAAAGGTGGAGATAGAGATAAATGAATGTTAAGGGGATAGAGAGATACAAGAGGAGAAGAGAGAATATTTTAGATCACAAGAGAAGGGAGGGAGGGAGGTGCTTAGTGGGTGGGAACTAAGAGGAGGGAGGGAGGTGCAGTGGGTGGGAACTAAGAGGAGGGAGGGAGGGAGGTGCTTTAGTGGGTGGGAACTAAGAGGAGGGTAGAGGGTGATGCTTCAGTGGGTGGGAACTAAGAGGAGGGTAGAGGGTGATGCTTTTAGTGGGTGGGAACTAAGAGGAGGGTAGAGGGGTGATGTTCAGTTAGGGAACTAAGAGGAGGGAGGGAGGGAGGTGCTTTTAGTGGGTGGGAACTAAGAGGAGGGTAGAGGTGATGTGCTTCAGTGGGTGGGAACTAAGAGGAGGTAGAGGGTGATGCTTCAGTGGGTGGGAACTAAGAGGAGGGAGGGAGGGAGGTGCTTTAGTGGGTGGGAACTAAGAGGAAGGAGGGAGGGAGGTGGTGCTTTAGTGGTGGGAACTAAGAGGAGGGTAGAGGGAGGATGCTTCAGTGGGTGGGAACTAAGAGGAGGGGAGGGGGTGATGCTTAGTGGGACTAAGAGGAGGGTAGAGGGGTGATGTTTCAGTGGGTGGGAACTAAGAGGAGGGAGGGCGGTGGTGCTTTAGTGGGGTGGGAACTAAGAGGAGGGTAGAGGGGTGATGTTTCAGTGGGTGGGAACTAAGAGGAGGGAGGGAGGAGGTGCTTTAGTGGGTGGAACTAAGAGGAGGAGGGAGGTGGTGCTTTAGTGGGTGGGAACTAAGAGGAGGGAGGAGGGAGGTGCTTTGGTGGGTGGGAACTAAGAGGAGGGGAGGTGCTTCAGTGGGTGGGAACTAAGAGGAGGGAGGGAGGTGGTGCTTTAGTGGGTGGGAACTAAGAGGAGGAGGGAGGGAGGGGGAGGGAGGTGCTTTAGTGGGTGGGAACTAAGAGGAGGAGGAGGGAGGAGGTGCTTAGTGGGTGAACTAAGAGGAGGGAGGGAGGAGGTGCTTTAGTGGTGGGAACTAAGAGAGGGAGGGAGGGGTGGTGCTTTAGTGGGTGGGAACTAAGAGGAGGGAGGGAGGGAGGGAGGAGGTGCTTTAGTGGGTGGGAACTAAGAGGAGGGAGGGAGGGAGGGAGGTGCTTAGTGGGTGGGAACTAAGAGGAGGGAGGGAGGGAGGGGGTGCTTTAGTGGGTGGGAACTAAGAGGAGGGAGGGAGGGAGGGAGGTGCTTTAGTGGGTGGGAACTAAGAGGAGGGGTAGGAGGGTGATGCTTCAGTGGGTGGGAACTAAGAGGAGGGAGGGAGGGAGGTGTTAGTGGGTGGGAACTAAGAGGAGGGTGAGGGTGATGTTTCAGTGGGTGGGAACTAAGAGAGAGGGGGGAGGGAGGTGCTTTTAGTGGGTGGAACTAAGAGGAGGGTAGAGGGTGATGTTTCAGTGGGTGGGGAACAAGAGGAGGGAGGGAGGTGGTGCTTTAGTGGGTGGGAACTAAGAGGAGGGTAGAGGGGGTGATGTTTCAGTGGGAGGGAACTAAGAGGAGGGAGGGAGGAGGTGCTTTAGTGGGTGGGAACTAAGAGGGTAGAGGGGTGGTGCTTCAGTGGGTGGGAACTAAGAGGAAGGTAGAGGGTGATGCTTCAGTGGGTGGGAACTAAGAAGAGGGAGGGGTGATGCTCAGTGAGTGAACTAAGAGGAGGGTAGAGGGTGATGCTTCAGTGGGTGGGAACTAAGAGGAGGCAAGGGCGGTGCTTCAATGGGTAGGAACTAATTCATAAACTAGCACAGGGAAAGTGGGAACAACATCTATTAATAAATGTATAGTGTATGAAAGGAGGGAACAGATGGGATTTATACATGCATACATGGGTCTGTATTATAGTGTGGTAGTGAAGGTATAGTGTGGTAGTGAAGGTATAGTGTGGTAGTGAAGGTATAGTGTGGTAGTGAAGGTATAGTGTGGTAGTGAAGGTATAGTGTGGTAGTGAAGGTATAGTGTGGTAGTGAAGGTATAGTGTGGTAGTGAAGGTATAGTGTGGTAGTGAAGGTATAGTGTGGTAGTGAAGGTATAGTGTGGTAGTGGATGTATAGTGTGGTAGTGAAGGTATATGTGGTAGTGAAGAGTATAGTGGTAGTGAAAGCATAGTGTGGTAGTGAAGATTATAGTGAGATAGTGTTATAGTGAAGATATTATGAAGGTAATTGTATAGTGGAAGGATAGTGAGGTAGTGAAGCTATAGTATATAATTATATGGATGTGATTTAAAATGTGTATTGTGAAAGTGTATAACCTAACCTTAAATCCCAACCTAACCTAACCAAGCTACTAGCCCCTAACCTAACCTAACTCACTAACCTAACCTTTCTTTTCCATCTAATTGACCTCAAAACTCAGCGTACATAAAAAATAAATATAGTTATATATATAATTTGACCTTCCGGAAAATAGCTCATGG
The DNA here is from genome assembly GCF_018991925.1 of Homarus americanus. Classification (NCBI taxonomy): domain Eukaryota; kingdom Metazoa; phylum Arthropoda; class Malacostraca; order Decapoda; family Nephropidae; genus Homarus; species Homarus americanus. The sequence continues at coordinate 44,372 of NW_024739359.1, read as the reverse complement.
ACATTTTTACGTCGGAGGAAAATGCTCACACTCCATGACCCTCATTACTACTAGCTTGAAGGACTCGTGGAAGATGGTTAGTCGGAGATAATTAAATTTTACCCATAATTGCTGTGGTTTTCCTAATGTGTGTGTGTGTGTACGTGTGTGTGTGTGTGTGTGTGTGTGTGTGTGTGTGTGTGTGTGTGTGTGTGCGTGTGTGTATGTGGTGTGTGTGTGTGTGTGTGTGTGTGTGTGTAAAATCCACTTCACTCTTTAATATTCCACAAAACAAAACGCGTTATTAAATAAATTAACTCATTAAAACAAGTAATTAATCACTCAACAAACTAAACACGGAACTAATGACTCATTTATCTCTACCTGCAAAACAACACACCTGTCTTCCTCCACCACCTGTCTTCCTCCTTAATCTTCCTCCCTCACCAATCTTCCTCCACCATCTGTCTTCCTCCCTCATCTGTTCTCCCTCACTCCAACAACACCACTCAGGACAGCTTTAATGAGAACAATCACAAACACACGCACACACACACACACACACACACACACACACACACACACACGTAGTCTACCACAATAAGTCGACAGAACGGTTTATCGTGCCTAAGAACTGCCTGAGGTTACATTACCTGCTGGTGAGGGAGACTGGTGACTTTGTTCATTGTCCTGGTGACTCCTGGCTTATATTACTGGTGATGTTGGTACTGGTACCTCCGGCTTATATTACTGGTGATGTTGGTACTGGTGACCCTCCAGGCTTATATTACTGGTGATGTTGGTACTGGTGACCTCCAGGCTTATATTACTGGTGATGTTGGTACTGGTGACCCTTGGCTTATATTACTGGTGATGTTGGTACTGGTGACCCTCCTGGCTTATATTACTGGTGATGTTGGTACTGGTGACCTCCTGGCTTATATTACTGGTGATGTTGGTACTGGTGACCCTCCAGGCTTATATTACTGGTGATGTTGGTACTGGTGACCCTCTCCTGGCTTATATTACTGGTGATGTTGGTACTGGTGACCCTCCTGGCTTATATTACTGGTGATGTTGGTACTGGTGACCCCTGGCTTATAGTATTACTGGTGATGTTGGTACTGGTGACCTCCTGGCTTATAGTTTACTGGTGATGTTGGTACTAGACCCTTCTGGCTTATATTACTGGTGATGTTGGTACTGGTGACCTCCTGGCTTATATTACTGGTGATGTTGGTACTGGTGGACCCTGGCTTATATTACTGGTGATGTTGGTACTGGTGACTCGGCTTATATTACTGGTGATGTTGGTACTGGTGACTCTCTGGCTTATACTTGGTGATGTTGGTACTGGGGACTCTCCTGGATTATATTACTGGTGATGTTGGTACTGGTGACTCTCGGCTTATATTACTGGTGATGTTGGTACTGGTGACCTCCCGGCTTATATTACTGGTGATGTTGGTACTGGTGACCTCCTGGCTTAGCTACTGGTGATGTTGGTACTGGTGACCTCCCGGCTTATATTACTGGTGATGTTGGTACTGGTGACCCTCCTGGCTTATATATTACTGGTGATGTTGGTACTGGTGACTCCTGGCTTATATTACTGGTGATGTTGGTACTGTGACCCTCCCTGTATATTACTGGTGATGTTGGTACTGGTGACCTCATGGCTTATTACTGTGATGTTGGTGCTGGTGATCCTCTGGCTTATATTACTGGTGATGTTTGGTACTGGTGACTCTCTCAGCATATTACTGGTGATGTTTGGTACAGTGACCCTCATGGCTTATGTTACTGGTGATGTTGGTACTGGTGACCCTCACAGCTTATATTACTGGTGATGTTGGTACTAGTGACCCTCCTGATCATATTACTGGTGATGTTGGTACTGGTGACCTCTGGCCTGGTGATGTTGGTACTGGTGACCCTCCTGGCTTATATTACTGGTGATGTTGGTACTGGTGATCCTCCTGGCTTATATTACTGGTGATGTTGGTACTGAGTGACTCTCCTGGCTTATATTACTGGTGATGTTGGTACTGGTGACCTCTCGACATATTACTGGTGATGTTGGTACTGGTGACTCTCCTGGCTTATATTACTGGTGATGTTGGTACTGAGTGACCCTCACAGCTTATATTACTGGTGATGTTGGTGCTGGTGACCCTCCTGGCTTATATTACTGGTGATGTTGGTACTGGTGACCCTTCACAGCTTATATTACTGGTGATGTTGGTACTGGTGACCCTTCTGGCTTATATTACTGGTGATGTTGGTACTGGTGACCATCCTGGATTATATTACTGGTGATGTTGGTACTGGTGACTCTCTGGCTTATATTACTGGTGATGTTTTGGTCTTCCGTTTCTTGCTGGTGAACTGTAGTGGTGAGGTGGTGTCTAGTAACTGGGCTGGTGATTTTGGGTGATCATCTACTAGTGATATTATCTTCTATCTGTTAGTGATGTTGGTGACTACACTGGTTCCTAACGGTGACTGGTGACTTCCTTTCCTCATCTGACTCACCAAACGACTCCAAGGTTGACTCATTCAATACCAGATTGGTACTGGAGAAAGAGTACTTCCAGAAAAACTTGCCTTAAAACCTGGAAAAAAAGGATTTCTCTTGGTTTTATGAGGATAGAGATACTCCTCCATAAATATGACGGTAAAGCAGGAACCAATGAACGCACGCCACGCCCGCATACACGTGGATTTTTTTGCTTTTTGGTGTCAGGCACTGAGGATATTACTTACTTGACAAGCGCCGAAGCAGAAGGACTTCAAAAGGGCTCACCTAATTAAAGTTTCCCGCTTCAGTTGAGGTTATCTGACGATGATGACAAGGAAGGTGCAAAGACAGTGTGGGTGACGTGTGTGTGGGTGACGTGTGGGTATTATTGTGTGACGTGTAGGTATGTGGGTGACGTGTGTGTGTGTGTGTGTGTGTGTGTTGTTTTTGTGTGTGACGTGTGGGTGTGTGTGTGTGGTTTGTGTTTTTTTTGTTTTTTTGTGTTGGTTTTTGTGTTTTTTGTTTGTTTGTTTTGTGTTTTTTGTACGTTGTGTGTGTGTGGCGATGTGGGTGTGTGTGTGTGGCGGTGTGTTTTGGTGTTGTGTGTGTGTGAGCTTGTGATGTGTTTGTGTGTGATGTGGGTGTTGTGTGTGGCTTTTTTGGTTGTTGTTTTTTGTTTGTTTTTTTGGTTTTTTTTTGGTGTTTTTTTTTTTTTGGTTGTGTGTGTTTTTGTGTGGGTATGTGGGTGTGTGTGTGGTTGTGTGGGTGTGTGGGTTGTGTGTGTGTGGTGACGTTGATGATATTATTATGTTTGACGATGTTGAATTAATATGGGTTACATGTTGATTGATGTGTGTGTGTGTGTATGTGGGTGTTGTATGATTGTGTGTGGCGATGTGGGTTGTGTGGTGTGTGATTTATGTGTGTTATGTTTATGTTTATGTGTGGGTGTGTGTGTGGGTTTTTGTGTTTTTTTTTTGTTTTTTGTTGTGTGTGTGTGAGCGTGGGGTATGTGGGTGACGTGTGGAGTGTGTGGGTGGCGATGTATGTGTGTGTGGGTGACGTGTGTGTGTGTGGGTGTGTGTGTGTGTGTTCAGCTAAGAGATGACTTAACACTCCTAACGTTAAGCAATCCCGACAAATAAGCAGCTGGGCAGTAAGCTGACCCAGCACAAGCAGGTCGTCGCTACCATAATAGTCTGCAGTATATAACAAAACATCAACTTTAAGAACGTGTGACCTCTCAAGCACCCCGAGGTCACCAGAGGATAACAACAACTGGGTCACGTATTACCATAACTACTATGACACGCGTTAAGGTCTGAAATACGACATTTGGACATAATGGGTTACAAAATTGGTCACCAACCAGCAAAAATACTAAGAAATACTGATATGATTGAGTAATATAGGACAGGTGTAAGGGTCATTAGAGCGTGCAGTGTGGGGAGGAGTACTTTCAGGTATCTAGATAAGGTCGTTTCTCAGCCCATGACATACTGATAGACAGGAAGTATTTGGAAAGGTTCTATCCCAAGTCTCAACTGGGTTAAAGAATACACATTGTGACTGACATTAAGTGAAGGTTCTGTATTACGTGTGTAGTGATATTATTAGTAGTGATATTATTATTGTGTGGGTCCTCTCTCTACTGCCTCTCTCTCAAAAACAAAGTCAAAAAATAAAAATATATCATCAAAACCCCTCCCCACCTTCCCTCCCACCACCACCCCTTCCCACCCCACCCCATCAAAATTGTGAATATTGGAGAAAATTTATTGTCTAATTGCCCTAGAGACTTAGGTTCTCTTTTACGAGGTTTTATACGAGATGGAATTACACATAAGTTTACTGATATATAGCACATTGAATAATGAGGTGGTGAGTGAGAGGTGTCCTGTAACCCATTGAGTATGATGGGTGGTAACTGAGTATGATGGTTGTTGCCAGGTATAATGACAGTCCTTGAGTGTGATGACAGTTGGTATGATGAGTATGATGACTTGACCCCTTAGGTAAGGTCGTATGATGACTTGAGTATGATGAGTATGGCTTGTTATGAATATGGCTTGACCTTTAGTATGATGGGTGTGACAACTTAGAGTAAAGATGCATATTATGATGAAATTGACATGATAGAGTATGATTAGTATTGGTGACTACCCTTAGAGTATGATGACAATGATCCCTTAAGTATAGTGAATATGATGACAGTGATCTCTTAGAAATTATGATCTACTGACTTGACCCATAAATATGATGGGTTTGACCCTTTGAGTACAGGGGCAATAGACAGTCTGCAGGTTAAAGATGGGGTATTCATCGTTTAAAGATTGATCAGCCAAAGATGAGATGATCAGGTGATCACGACAGGTTAAAGATGGGGTGATCAAAGATCTGCACGACAGGTTAAAGGATGGGGTGGTCGTAAACGATCTGCACGATACAAGGAGCTATCGGTGATTCTCAGCTTTCTTGCCGCTCACTAAGGCGCAACTATTAATCTCTCTCTATTATATCTCCTTAGACCCTCTGCCACTTTCTCTCTCCTCTATTTTCCTGCCTCCTCCTCCTCCTTTCCCCTTCTCTCCTCTCTCTCTGCCTTCCTCCCACATTCCCACGAGACAACACATGCAGCAGCAGGAGGAGGACCTCAACTCAGGTCCTCACTGAACTTAGCTGCTTCTTATTTAAGCCCGAACAACAGGAGAGAGGAAGAATTTGTGGTGTCTGTCTGTCTCTCGTTACGCTGCACACAATTGAAACAGCACGTTAGTTATTTTAACAGCTAGTTCTCAGAACAGTAATACATATAATAATAATAATAATAATAATAATATAAGCAATAACAATATATGTAATAATATGACAATAATAATAATAATAATAATAATAATAATAATAATAATAATGGTAATATGTAATAATAATAATAATAATAATAATAAATCATCAGGTATAATAAGAATTAGCACACGTAAAGTAACAACAACAGCAAACACAAACAAACAAAGCAGGTTGATTTAGATCTTGAGAGAGAATTCATTATTGTATGTTTACGTTATGAGATTAGTACGTGAGGCTACCAACAGGTGTCTCTCTCTCTGTGTAGCTTATTAGATAGAGAGGGTTAGAGTTAGAGTTAAGTTTCCGTTGGGTTAGGTGAGGTTGGGTTAGGTTAAGGTTAGGTTAAATTAGGTTAGGTTGGGATTGGAAGTTTAGGTTTTAAGGTTTTAGGTTTAGGAGCAAAAATTTGATTTTTAAAGTAGATAAAACAAACTCATCTCGTCTCAGCCACGGTAATGGTGAGAGCTCTGTCAGGGAGGTTTTCTCATCAACAATTGTGAGAGGTTAAAAGGTTTTAAAACAAGGTAAGACAGAACTTAATTCCACCGTGATGTGTGTTTCAACTGTATCCATAACTGTTAGAGCTGGGAGACTCTATATGTTAAAGAGCTTATAGAGTAAGCTATGGCAATATATTGGTGTTAAGAGAGAGTTGCAAAGCGCCAGGGACTCTATATTCTACAGTTAAAGAGGCAAAAGGAAGGAAAACTTTGCTCCAGTCAATCTATTAAATATAAACAGTTAAAGGGCGCTACGGACGTTAACACCACTCAGATTAGGACCGAAGGAACAGAAAACAGAAGGAGTAGAGGAGGGGTAAGCTTTCTTCTTATTTTTTTGTGAAGTTTAATAAAATGAACAATAAAATTGGCGGTGATGGGAGGGCAGGTGGTGATGGAGGGCAGGTGGTGTGGGGGCAGGTGGTGGTGGAGGGCAGGTGGTGGTGGAGGCGGAGGTGGTGGTGGAGGGCAGGTGGTGATGGGAGGCAGGTGGTGGTGGAGGCAGGTTGGTGGTGGTGGTGGAGGGCAGGTGGTGATGGAGGCAGGTGGTGGTGGAGGGCAGGTGGGAGGAGGCAGGTGGTGGTGGTGGAGGCAGGTGGTGGTGGAGGCAGGTGGTGATGGAGGGCAGGTGGAGGGCAGGTGGTGGAGGCAGGGTGGGTGGGAGGGCAGGTGGGGGTGGTGGTGGAGGGCAGGTGGTGGTGGAGGCAGGTGGTGGTGGAGGCAGGTGGTGATGGAGAGGTGGTGATGGAGGGCAGGTGGTGGTGGGCAGGTGGTGATGGAGGGCCAGGTGGGTGTGGAGTGGTGGGTGGAGGGCAGGTGGTGGTGGGCAGGTGGTGGGTGGTGGAGGGCGGGTGGTGGTGGAGGTGGGTGGGTTGGGGTGGGGTGGGAGTGGGTGGTGGGTGGTGTGGGGTGGACAGGTGGTGGTGGAGGCAGGTGGTGGTGGAGGGCAGGTGGTGGTGGAGGAGCAGGTGGTGGAGGCAGGTGGTGGTGGAGGGCAGGTGGTGGAGGGCAGGTGGTGATGGAGGGCGGGTGAGTTTGGTGGAAGGAAGGTGGTGGTGGAGGGCAGGGCAGGTGGTGGTGGGGGTGGTGGTGGAGGGCGGGTTGGTGGGCAGGGTGGGTGGGTGGGCAGGGGTGGGTGGAGGGGCAGGGGTGGTGGACTGGGGTGGGCGGGTGGTGGGGTGGGTTGGTGGAGAGATTGGTTGGGGGTGGTGGTGGGAGGGCAGGTGGTGGTGGTGGAGGCAGGTGGGTGGTGGAGGCAGGTGGTGGTGGAGGGCAGGTGGTGGTGGTGGTGGTGGAGACGGAGGTGGTGGTGGTGGAGGCAGGTGGTGGTGGAGGCGGGGTGGTGGGAGGAGGATGGTGTGGTGGTGGAGGGGCAGGTGGTGAGTGGAGGGCAGGTGGTGGGGTGGAGGGCAGGTGGTGGTGGAGGGTGGTGGTGGGTGGGAGGCAGGTGGTGGTGGAGGGTGGTGGTGGGCAGGTGGTGATGGAGGCTGGGTGGTGGAGGGCAGGTGGTGGTGGGGGCAGGTGTGGTGGAGGCAGGTGTGATGGGGCAGGTGGTGGTGGAGGGCAGGTGGTGGTGGAGGGCCAGTGGTGGTGGAGGGCAGGTGGTGATGGAGGCAGGTGGTGATGGAGGCAGGTGGTAGTGGAGGCAGGTGGTGATGGAGGCAGGTAGTGATGGAGGCAGGTGGTGGAGGACAGGTGGTGGTGGAGGGCAGGTGGTGATGGAGGGTGGTGGTGTGTGGGGCAGGTGGTGATGGAGGGCAGGTGGTGGTGGAGGGGGGGCAGGTGGTGGTGGAGGGCAGGTGGGATGGAGGCAGGTGGTGGTGGAGGGTGGTGGAGGCAGGTGGTGATGGAGGGCAGGTGGTGATGGAGGCAGGGTGGTGATGGAGGGCAGGTGGTGATGGAGGCAGGTGGTGATGGAGGCAGGTGGTGATGGAGGGGCAGGTGGTGGAGGCAGGTGGTGATGGAGGGCAGGTGGTGATGGAGGGCAGGTGGTGATGGAGCAGGTGGTCGTGGGGGCAGGTGGTGATGGAGGCAGGTGGTGATGGAGGGCAGGTGGTGGTGGGGGGGGTGGTGGTGGAGGGCAGGTGGTGGTGGAGGGCAGGTGGTGGTGGAGGGCGTGGGTGGAGGGCAGGTGGTGGTGGTGGGCGGGTGGTGGTGTGGAGTGGTGGTGGGTGTGGAGGTGGGTGGGTGGGCAGGTGGTGGGGCAGGTGGTGGGTGGAGGGCGGTGGTGGTGTGGTGGAGGCAGGTGGTGATGGAGGGCGGGTGATGGAGGGCAGGTGGTGATGGAGGGCAGGTGGTGATGGAGGGCGGTGGTGATGGAGGGCAGGTGGTGATGGAGGCAGGTGGTGATGGAGGGCGGAGTGGTGATGGAGGGTGGTGATGGAGGCAGGTGGTGATGGAGGCAGGTGGTGATGGAGGGCAGGTGGTGGTGGAGGTGGTGGGTGGGTGGTGGGGGCAGGTGGTGGAGGGGCGGGTGTGGAGGGTGGAGGGGCAGGTGTGGAGGGGTGGTGGAGGGCGGTGGTGGAGGGTGGAGGCGGTGGTGATGAGGCAGGTGGTGATGGAGGGCAGGTGGTGATGGAGGGCAGGTGGTGGAGGAGGCAGGTGGTGGGCAGGTGGTGGAGGCAGGTGTTGGAGAACAGGTGATGGAGGGCAGGTGTTGGAGATACATAGACGCGATATGTATGCAAATTATGGCAGCAGGTGACGGCGGATATCCATGAGGTCCCACCAGCCAGCAATCCGCCTGGCGTGTCTATCCGCCTGGCGTGTCTATCCGCCTGGCGTGTCTATCCGCCTGGTCGCTGGCGGTCTATCCGTCTGGCGTAAGGATGTTTTTCAGTGATCGCCAGGGTAAGACATTATATTCCAGGATTAGCGAGGCAGATTTTACACTAATCCTCGATAATTATAATCCATAAACATTCATCCTTCTTTTCAATCCTATCCTATAATGCCACATCCTCCCCACAAGACTACATCCTTCCCCACAATCCTTCCCACAACACCACATCCTTCCCCACAATCCTACGTTCCCAATAAACCTAATCTATCTTCCTTCTTCCATTATCCTTGATGGGAGAGACGATTATGCCGTATGCCTGTATGTGGTGAACTGTGGGAGAGAGAGAGAGAGAGAGAGAGAGAACCTGATCAGGGTGAGATGGACGGACGAAACAGCCTTAACCGTGTGATGGTATGAATGTATACAGTATATATACTATACATATTATCTGTATTCCCGTCGCCCTAGATTTAACACATGTAACAAAAACACTGAGTTAACGAGATAAGTGACCCAGTGTGTCAAGAAATAGTCGAAGACCGGACAACTCGCCAACTGCACTGGCTAACCATTACCCCGAACGATCTGCAAATCGATTAACATCAGGTTCCCAATTACTGCTGGGCAGACAGAGGCAAATAGCGTAAAAAGCTTGCTCAAGAGTTTTACCCTGCCTGGGATCGACAGGACCTTCCTCTTGAGACGAACATGCTGACCATTACACCAGAGGTCGCCATATACATACATACACACACACACATATACATATGAGTACACACCACACATGACACATAATGATTAGCTTAACAAGACACATATGAGGATAAGTTAGTAGCACCATAATGAGTCACTTAACTAGTCTCCTTAACGACCTGGCCAAGTTGTTTGTTGTTGTGTTGATGGTTATCGATTTGGGTTATAGGAGTGGTTGTTGGAGGCTGAACTATATAGTGAAAAGAATGGTTGTAGTTTGGCTATCGTTTGGGTTCTTGTTATTATTATTATTATGTGTTATTATTGACACACACAAACACACACACACACACACACACACACACACACACAAACACACACACACACACACACACACACACACACACACACACACACACACATTATCTCCCCAATAATCAATACTAGTATCTCATGTGTGTGTGTGTGTGTGTGTGTGTGTGTGTGTGTGGGCGAGCAGCGGATGTGAAAGGAGAGAGAGAGAGAGAGAGAGAGAGAGAGAGAGAGAGAGAGAGAGAGACCACATAATTGGCTGGCTGGAGTCACACACACACACACACACACACACCTCAAGGCACCTGTCACAATAATACCCATTCATAACACCAGTCTACCGAACAGGTGAGGTATTGATATAAAAGTTTACACGGGTTTTACATTTCCATTTTGGGTTCTGCAAAAAAAAATAAAAAATAAAAAATATTGAAAAGACCTGAGTTGTTTACTTTTTTTCTGATGGTAATATGTTGCAATAGAGAGAGAGAGAGAGAGAGAGAGAGAGAGAGAGGAGAGAGAGAGACGAAGAAATGAGATAGAACGTGAGAAAGAAAGAAACGACAGAGAGAGAGAGAGAAACCGCGAGAGAAAGAGAGAGAAAATAAAAGAGTCTTCATCAGGGCAAGTTAAGAGGATAGTGAAGATGACAGCTTAATAATACACACACACACATAACAAGGTAGAACAGGTGAAGTAGTTTAATTTACCTGCAGCTTGAGGGGAAAAAACCCGTTACAAAATACGTATTGAACCTTAAGAGGGACAAAGAGGGGAAGAGCCTTATAAACTACTAGTATAAAGATGGGAAGAGCCTTATAAACTGCTAGTATAAAAGAGGAAGAAGAGACTTATAAACCGTTAGTATAAAGAGGGGAGGAGCCTTATAAACTGCTAGTATAAAGCGGGAAGAGCCTTTATAGACTGCTAGTATAAAGAGGAAGAGCCTTTAAACTGCTAAGGTATAAAGAGGGAAGAGTCTTATAAACTGCTAGTATAAGAGGGGGAAGAGCCTTATAGACTGTTAGTATAAAGAGGGAAGAGCCTTATAAACGTTGGGGTATAAAGAGGGGAAGAGTCTTATAAACTGCTAGTATAAAGGAGGAAGAGCCTTATAAACTGCTAAGTATAAAGAGGGGAAGAGTCTTGTAAACTGCTAGTATAAAGAGGGGAAGAGACTTATAAACTGCTAGTATAAAGAGGGAAGAGAGTCTTATAAACTGCTAGTATAAAGAGGGAAGAGCCTTATAAACTGCTAGTATAAAGAGGGGAAGAGCTATAAACTCAAGTATAAAGAGGAAGAGACTTATAAACTGCTAGTATAAAGAGGGGAAGAGCCTTATAAACTGCTAGTATAAAGAGGGAAGAGACTTATAAACTGCTAGTATAAAGAGGGGAGGAGCCTTATAAACTACTAGTATAAAGAGGGGAAGAAGAGGAGAGGGCGTTAAAGAGGGAAAGAACAACAAAACATATCCTCTATCCATCTTATTCTTTTACCTTCACTCCACTCTGATTGGAATGAGAGGGAGGAGAGGGAGAAATAAAGTGAAACACAAGGAAGGAAGGGAGACAATAGCAGAGGAAGAGGGGGAGGAAGAAGAGAGGAGGGAAGAAGAGGGGAGGAAGAAGAGAGGAGGAAGAAGAGGGAGGGAAGAAGAAGAGGCAATGATGGATAATGAGGATAAGAAACATCTGAGATATACATACATATACATACATACATACATACATACATTTCCCCACAAAATACACAAAATCATCAGAAACCTTGATATATATTGAGGTAAAAATGAGAGAGAGAGAGAGAGAGAGAGAGAGAGAGAGAGAGAGAGAGAGAGAGAGAGATAACGAAAGGGATTCTTCACTTACGTAGGTTCAGCTCCTCTGCCAGGGTGGGGGAGACAGGAGAAGGCAAATTCCATTACATTCCATTCTTAAAAAGGAGAAACACTGTATGTATGTATGTATGTATGTATGTATGTATGTATGTATGTATGTTCGTGTATTTGTATGTATGTATGTATGTATGTATGTATGTATGTTCGTGTATATATGTATGTACACAAGAGTTCTTAAAAAAGTAAATGAGTTTGGTGTAAGTAAAAGTAATCTCTCTAACTCAACACTTAAACCATAAAGAAACCCATTGTAAGTAACTGCAATGGTACTGTAATAATCATAAAAAGTAACTTAAGCTCGCTAACTTTACACTTAAATTCAATAAAAAGACTTCAAACACTTAAAATTAACATAATAACTTGACACTTAAATATAATAGGAATTAAAACACTTAAAATTAACATAATACACTGAAATACAATAGGAAAACAAACACTTAAAATTAACACTTACAAACAACTTAACCACCATAACAAACAACTTTAATCACCATAAGAAACACACTTATAAGTAACGTAACCAAGGTAACTTAACACTTAACGCCCCCACCCCCTGCCCCCCACCACAACAAAGCCACTTAATTGTTCATATACTCGACCACTTTATTAAACTGTCATGGTGTTTAAAATAGACTAAAGACTAAAAAGGTTGAAAAGTAGAGGAAAAGTATTAAAGTAGAGGAAAAGTAATAATGTAGAGTAAAAGTAACAGGAAAAAGTATTAAAGTAAAAATAATAAAGTAAAGGAAAATAATTAAAGTAGAGGAAAAGTAACAGAGAAAAGTATTAAAGTAAAAATATTAAAGTAGAGGAAAAGTATTAAAGTAGAGAAAAGTTATAAAGTAGAGGAAAAGTTATAAAGTAGAGGAAAATAATTAAAGTAGAGGAAAAGTAACAGAGAAAAATTATTAAAGTAAAAATAATAAAGTTGAGGAAAAGTATTAAAATAGAGGAAAAGTATTAATTTAGTTAAAAAGTAATAAAGTAGAGTAAAAGTAACAGAAAAATTATTAAAGTAAAAATAATAAAGTTGAGGAAAAATGTTAAAGTAGAAAAGTAAGAAAGTAGAGTATAAAAAAAAAATATTAAAGTAAAAATAATAAAGTAGAGGAAAAGTTATAAAGTAGAGGATAAGTAATAAATTAGAGGAAAGTAATAAAGTAGAGGAAAAGTATTAAAGCAAATGAAAATTTATAAAGTAGAGGAAAAGTTTTAAAAGAGAGGAAAGATAAAGTAGAGGAAAAGTATTAAAGTAGAAGAAGAGTTACAAAGTAGAGGAAAAGAATTAAATTTGAGTAAAGGTAATAGAGTAGAGCAAAAGTAACAGAAAAAATATTAAAGTAAAAATAATAAGGTTGAGGAAAAGTATTAAAGTAGAAGAAAAGTATTAAAGTAGAGGAAAAGTATTAAAGTAGAGTAAAGTATTAAAGTAGAGTAAAAGTATTAAAGTAGAGGAAAAGTATTAAAGTAGAGGAAAAGTATTAAAGTAGAGTAAAAGTATTAAAGTAGAGTAAAAGTAGTGAATTAGCATAAAAGTAACAAAGTATAAATAAACGTACTAAGTTATTTGGGAATACACGGTTATGTATTTTGTTTTATGTACGTGTGTGTGTGTGTGTGTGCGTATATACTGTTTTATGTACGTATATAGTATTAGTCACTTTAGGTCACTGTCTGTCTGTCTCTCTTCTCTCGTTCCCTGTCTTTCCTTTCCTTCGTCTATCCTTGATTCTCTTTCTCTTTCCTCTCACTTTATCAATTATTCTGTCTTCTTTCTCCCTCTATCTTTCTCTCACATACATTCTTTCTCTTTCACTGTCTGTCTGTCTGTCTGTCTGTCTGTCTGTCTGTCTGTCTGTCTGTTCTGTTCGTCTGTCTGTGGTTCTGTCTGTCTGTGTCTGTCTGTCTGTCTGTCTGTCTGTGTCTGGTCTGTCTCTGTCTGTCTGTCTGTGTCTGTCTGTTCGTCTGTCTGTCTGTCTGTGTCTGTCTGTCTGTCTGTCTGTGTCCTGTCTGTTCGTGTCTGTCTGTCTGTGTTCGTCTGTCTCCCCACACCAACACTTCACAAAACTTGTCATGATAAAAACCTTATCAAAAAATATTCACTGGAGAGAAAAATTCAAAGAAAATCCAAACTGGGAGTCTGAGCGTCCGGAGGGGGGAGGGGCAGGGGCAGGGAGGGGAGAATAGGGAGGGAGGGGAGGAAGGGACTTCCGACCCCAAAAAATCGTAGTATCGTCTGGTAGAGAAGGAAGGGGAAAAAAACGAACCCTTATCGCTTTTCTATGTTTTCAGAATTCATCAGAAAAACTGTGTGTGTGTGTGTGTGTGTGTGTGTGTGTGTTGTGTGTGTGTGTGTGTGTGTGGTGTGTGTGCGTGAGTGTGTGTGTGTGTACAGTAGTTGTCACACTAAATGGAGATGGTCGTTCCATTAAGCTCTCAAACACGCTACTGACGTTTTGGTCAAATTGTGCTTCATTTTCAAATTTTACTGTTATAGTTTTGATGGAAAGTTGTACATATGCGCTAGATATTTGAGGTTGGGTTGGGTTAGGTGTTGGGTTGGGTTGGGTTGGGTTAATATGTCAATTACCACTACTTCACAGTTATCCCTAAACGTGTTATATTTATATATCTTTCGTCTATATTCCAGTGTAAAATATATGACTGACAAAACGACAGTAGCGATATGGCGATATATTGGTTTTACATTTTGTATATGTAAATGAGTGTGTGTGTGTGTGTGTGTGTGTGTGTGTGTGTGCATGTACGTTTATGTATGTACAGTAGTAAAAACAACTATCTGCGCAGGTGGGGGTCGTAATGTTTCTGAAGTTTTACGTGTGACTAGTGACAGCCTTCATATACCACAATTAATCGTCCATCGTCTCATATTGTTTCCTACAAAGTATGTACAGATAGTTGTTTTAGCTACACAACCTACACTAAGCAGGTTCACCACCATTATCATCACCCCACCACAGCTCACCATCCCCACCACCATCATCTCCCCACTTCCTCACCATCACCACCATACCTCCTCACCACTACTACCACAAACCACAGCACCTACTCCCCTACCACCACCACACCTCCCTCACCATTACCACACCTCCTCCCAAACCATCACCACAGCACCTCCTCCTCTACCACCACCACACCTACCCTATCACCATCACCACCACACCAACCCTACCACATCCCTGACCACCGTAGGGTCTTGACCTATTTAGGCGCTGCTCCTGCTGAGCAGCTCTCACCCTTGGCCAATGCTCGGCCCATTCCCCAAGTCCCTCTCCCCGACCCATCCTCACCACCGGGATATCAACATAATCAAAAGTGACAATTTCGTTTTGGAAAGAAGTGGGACCAGTGTTGAATAGTGATGAACAGTGTTTAAGCCAGTGAATTCAGCACTAGACAGTACCAGTGAGAACCGTAACTCCACCAGTGAGATAAGCACCTGGAACTGACCCCATCTTCTGACAAGGAGGTGCTAATCAGTCCACCCTGGGAACAACAGTGGGTCGGTCACACCTGACTACGAGATAACACAACACCACCCAGCAGAGGAGGTACTGTGACACCACCCACACCACCCGTGTCCCCATGACCACGTGAGGTCCTTCATATCAACACCTACGGACGAGTTACTGCATCCGTGAACACCACACCACCCGGTGTCTCCATGACACGTGAGGTCCTTCATATGTAACTGTATTTTTCAGCCTTCGCCAAGCTTCAATAAACCGTTAATTATTATTATTATTATTATATATCAACACCTACGGACGAGTTACTGCACCACGTGAACACCACACCACCTGGTGTCTCCATGACCAGTCCAGGCCCGGGCCATCAACTGTAAACTATAATAATTTGTATGTTCAGTCATCGTTTCTTCTTCTTTCAGTAATGAAAGCTTTTGTTAAACGACCCACCCGCCCCATGTCTTTGTATGTAATAAGTCATTTTTGTCCATGTATATTTTCAGCCTTCGGGCTGCAGAACTTTTCAATAAACCGTTAATTATTATTATTATTATTATTATTATTATTATTATTATTATTATTATTATTATTATTATTATTATTATTGTTATTATTATTATTATTATTATTATTATTATTATTATTATTATTATTATTATTATTATTATTATTATTGTTATTATTACCACCACCACCACACACCAACCCTACCACCACCTCACACCTCTTCACCACTACCACACCTTCACCACCACCACACCTCCTTCACCACCACCACCACCACACCTCCTTCACCACAACCACCACACCTCCTTCACCACCACCACACCCTCCTTCACCACCACCACCACACCTCCTTCACCACCACCACACCTCCTTCACCACCACCACCACACCTCCTTCACACCACCACCACACCTCCTTCACCACCACCACCACACCTCCTTCACCACCACCACCACCCTCCCACCACCACCACCACACCCCCACCACCACACCACCACACCTCCCCACCACCACCACCACCACACCTCCCCACCACCACCACCACACCTCCCCCACCACCACCACCACACCTCCCCACCACCACCACCACACACCTCCCCACCACCACCACCACCCCCCCCACCACCACCACCACCACACCTCCCCACCCACCACACACCCCCCCACCACCACACCTCCCCCCACCACCACCACCACCACCACCACCCTCCCCCACCACCACACCCCCCCACCACCACCCACCACCACACCCCACCACCACCACCACCACCACCACCACCACACCTCCCACCACCACCACCACCACACCTCCCCACCACCACCACCACCACACCTCCCCACCACCACCACCACCACACCTCCCCACCACCACCACCACCACACCTCCCCACCACCACCACCACACCTCCCCACCACCACCACACCTCACCACCACACCCACCACCACCACACACCCCCCACCACCACCAGTAAACCCCACATTGACCCATACTTCCACGGTACGAGAACTCACACTAATCTGAGTCCTACTTCAACCTGGGTCGAGGAGGACATCAAACACCAGCTGGCACAGGTGGGAGGACAGGTGTAGCGGGAGGACAAGTGTAGGGGGAGGACAGGTGTAGCGGGAGGACAGGTGTAGCGGGAGGACAGGTGTAGCGGGAGGACAGGTGTAGTGGGAGGACAGGTGTAGTGGGAGGATAGGTGTAGCGGGAGGACAGGTGTAGCGGGAGGACAGGTGTAGTGGGAGGACAGGTGTAGTGGTTGGTGGCTGTGTTATGGTACTGTACGGTGGTAGTTAACGGTAAAGCTAGCTGTCTGTCTGTCTGAGGGTTGCTGACCACAGCCCACCGCCCCACAAGGCGGGACCACAACTTTCAATTTCATTCATCCTTCTCGTCTCTGCTTTCATCTGGCCTCCTTACCTTCATTTCTATCCATTACAATCCCTACCACTATCCTCTCTCCCTACCACTATCCTCTCTCCCTACCACTATCCTCTCTCCCTACCACTATCCTCTCCTCCCTACCACTATCCTCTCCTCCCTAATCCCAACCCCAACGTAAATAAAACAAGTATAAGAACATAAGAACATAAGAATGGAGGAAACTGCAGCGGGCCTGTTGGCTATACTGGGCAGTCCCGTTTACACCCAACCCCTATTGCTCATATGAGCATCCAACCTATGTTTGAAGCAATTCAGCGTATTCGAGTTAATGATGATATTTGAAACTTTGTTCCATTCATCCACTACTCTGTTTCCAAACCAGTGTTGACCTATTTCACGCCTAAATCTAAATTTGTCTAATTTAAAACCATTGTTACGAGTTCGCTCCTGGTTGGATAGTTTGAGTACCTTTGTAATGTCCCTTTAGCCCTGCCTTCCACTTATACACCTCTATCAGGTCGCCCCTCGCTCTACGTCTCTCAAGGAGTGCAAATTAAGATGCTTTTAACTGTCTCTATGCTCAAGGTTCCTAATGCCCGGGATTAGTCTTGTCATTCTCCTCTGAATTCTTTCCAAGGATTCTATATCCATTCTGTAATACGGTGACCAGAACTGAACTGCGTAATCCAGGTGTGGTCTCACAAGAGCAAGATAGAGTTTTAGGATGACCCGGTTAGTCTTGTAACTAACACTCCTTTGTATGAACCCAAGTACTTTATTCTTGTTACGAGCAAAAACACATTGTTTACTTGGCTTAAAGTTCCTACTTATCATTACTCCTAAATCTCTCGCAGTCGGTATTTCTATGGCATCGTTGTTCATCTGGTATCTGGTTTCCCTGTTACATCTCCTATACTGAGTTTTACATTTGTCGACGTTAAATTTCATCTGCCATTTTTCAGACCATTCGAAAAACTTGTTTAGATCTTCCTGTAGTTTTGCCGAGTCCTCGTCAGATTTGATATACACGCCTATTTTAGTGTCATCAGCAAATTTACTTATGTTGCTGTCAATGCCGATATCTATGTCGTTTATGTATATAATAAATAATAATGGTCCAAGTACAGAGCCTTGGGGAACTCCACTTGTGACGTTGCTCCAATGGGACTTAGTGCCGTTAATGCTCACTCGCTGTTTCCGTCCTGTAACCACGCCCTAATCCATTTAAGGATGTCACCTGATGCCATGAGCTTCTACCTTTCTAATTAGTCTTTCGTGGGGACTCTGTCGAAGGCTTTGCTAAGTCGAGATATACCACATCATAATTGTGCCCCTCGTCCACCGATTCGAAACTGATAAAAAGAATGTTAATAGATTAGTTAGGCAAGAACGTCCGCTTGGAAGCCATGCTGAATCATTGATCAATCGGTGCTTCTCCGGGTGATTTCGAATAGAGTTTGAAATGATTGCTTCCAGTAATTTGCCTACTATTGATGTTAGACTGATTGGGCGGTAGTTAGAGGATAGTGATCTATCCCCCTTCTTGAAAATCGGTATTACATTCGCTATCCTCCAGGATACTGGTACTACACCTGTTTTTAATGACATGTTAAACAACTTTGCTAAGGGCATACTAAGCTCTTCCTTACATTCCTTTAATACACCTTCAGTACACAAGGAGGACAGAATAATCAATACTGCACTCGAACCAAGGACTCTTAGGATAGGAAGCCAATGCGGTATCCACTCACCCACCGCACCACCACACTAGATATACTCGTAGCCCACACCCATCAGCATCATAACCCATGTCTGGCCCCCACGGTGAAACCCACGCCCAAACTCCTTATGATACTTCCTTTCTGATTACCAAACTTGGTCAATATGTCTGGTCAGCGAGGTAATGGGTGAAAGAAGGAAGGAAAAAAGGAAAGAAAGAAAGAACAAGAAGACAAAGAAGAAAGGATGAATAATAATAACAACGAGAGAGAGAGAGAGAGAGAGAGAAACTTAAGACCCCTAAAAATAATTCTGTCCGTATCTGAGTTAAGAAGACCAGACAAACTTTACTCTGGAATTCTAATGAAGAGGAGATCAAAGTATCGGGTCCTCAACTTATGATAAATCACATTAAGCTAAAAAAAAATAATAGAAAAACCAAAAAAATCATATTTACAGTTGAATTTACGACTTCTTAAAGAAACTCGTAAATTAACAGTGGTGGGAGTAGTAGTAGTAGTAGTAGTAGTAGTAGTAGTAGTAGTAGTAGTAGTAGTAGTAGTAGTAGTAGCTCAGAAAGCAACAGGGAGGTCGATACCAGTGAAGTAAAACAAGATTCGTAGGTCCATTACGACAGATCGACAGCACTGCCAATGATAAGTTGCAGCAACTGTTGCTGCAGGTTCCAGAAAATTTGAAAAAAGTAGCTATAGCGCAGGAGGTGGGCGCTCGAACTGGTTAACTACGTTACCGATAAGGGCAAATGGTTTCAGTCTTAACAAAACAAGAATTTACAGATGCCATTGCCTAAGGTACGGTCGGCCAGTAGAAGGTTTGCCCCCCAATGCGTGTGTGTGGCTCTTCCTATGACGGCGATCACGCCATGGTGTGCAAGAAAGGGGGCTTCATATGCATGAGGCATGACGAAGTAAGGACCTTACAGCAAATATGTTGAAGGAAATCTGCCGGGATGTCATGGTAGAACCGACCCTCCTTCCATTGATGGTGAGATCTTTCCAACATAGGACTTCAAACACATCTAACGAAGCCCGTGTTGACGTCAGTGCTCGAGGATTCTGGACGCGGGACAGCGAGCTTTCTTCGACATCAGGATTTTTATCCCATGGCCGCCTGTCACCGTAACCTAGCTCTCGATGCTGCACATAGGAGGAACGAGAACGACAAGATAAGGGCATATGGGAGAACCAAAACGTTGATCAAGGCAGCTTCACTCCTCTAGTGTTCACAACCTCTGGTGGATGGGACCAACTGCAAGATGTTTCTACGCCAGATTCGCGGAGGTGATCTCCGAACAGAAGCAGCAGCCCAGAAGTTATGTTACAGCCTGATGAGATGTCGACTGTCTTTCTCTCCTTCGGTCGGCTTTGCTCTGCCTCAGGGAACGAGAGCTTCTGCCCCAATTCTGACAACTGCTGCATATTGACTATGAGGCTACAGTCACTGAATGCCGCATAGATCTGCGGCTCAACTAATTTAACACAGAGAGTTAGCTACATATGTATTAGGATATTTAATATTAAGGTAATTAAATGGTGGTGAAGGTGGCTTGGGGAGGCTGGAGGCCACAGTTAAAAAAAAAAAAATAGTAGTAGTAGTAGTACTAGTTTAACGCTGGTAGTGATTGTGTTGTAAAAAATACCAATTTACAAACAAACAGAGGTACCTAATGTAGGTGTAACAAGTCCCAATTTACAGGCCTAGACGCACGTAGAGTCATCAGGCAAGAACAGGCGAGTGGGGGGGAGGGGAGGGTGGGGAGGAGGGAGGGAGGGGGGGGTTAGTCTTATTAGGCCCTTCTGTAGTCAGCGGGTCAGATGATAAGGGAGGCGGATCACCTGTACTCGTCCTCTTTGTTTGGTGAGCTAACAGCCCCATTAGAGAGTAAACAACTCTCTCTCACTTATTCTCCTTCTCCTTATCTTTATTATCTTGAGTTATACTACAGCACTGGACCTCCTGCCCCGTGACCTGACCTGACCTGACCACCTCCTCACACACGACCTACTGATCTCTCACCTACCTACGTGACCTGACTGACCTCTATCTATGTGGACCCACCACCCTCACCTCCTCACGTGACTTGACTGACTCTTTCCTACTCCTGTGACCTGACTGACCTCACTTCATTTGACCTAACTGACTGACCTACCTCTGCACGTGACCTAATCCCTCATCTTCTCCGTCACCTGACCTCCTCCATCCTCACATGACCTAACCTGACCTCCTCCTCATGAACTAACCAATATGAACGAAATACTAAACTTGGACCAATAATGAAGATATTTGACCCGTTAAAAAAAAAAAATGAATATAAGTCACGTTACTCCCATAATATACCTGTAATTACCTTCACTTACCTCGTTTAACATCATCATACCACCATTAACATCAAGCAATGAGGATAATTATATTGTTGTTGTTTATGTCGTGTGTTTTTCTGGTTGTGTGTGACTTTTAATTGACTTAATGATGGTTTTATATTGATGCTAATGATGATGATGATGATAATAATAATAATAATAATAATAATAATATTCACCTGACCCGAAACTGAATTTAACCTAAACTAACCCAAACCAAACCAAACCTAACCTAACCTAACTTAACCTAACCTAACCTAACCTAACCTAACCTAACCTAACCTAACCAAAACTAACGAACCTAACCTTACCCTGTACCGAGAGGGGGGGGGGGGGGGGGGGGGGGGGGGGGGGTTAAGTGCACTCAACTCAGCTTTCAAGGAGGAGGAGGAGGGGCGCTAGATTCACTTCAGGTGTAGTGTTTACACCCTGAGTGCGATGACTTAACAGAGTGCGATGACTTAACCCCTAAGCACGATGACTTAACTGAGTACGATGACTTAAACTCTGAGTACGATTACTTAAATGATAAGATGATTTAATCCCTTTTGTACGATGATTTAACCCCTTGTGTATGATGATTTAACCCCTTGTGTGCGATGATTTAACCCCTTGTACGATGATTTAACCCCATGAGTACGATGATTCAGCCGATGATTGTACGATGATTTACCTTCGAGTATACTATATTAACTTGAGGACGACATGTTGTACTTAGGGAGATTACATTATACCAGGGTAAAGATATCACACTAGGGCCTGTATCATTATACTTACGTGAGTTATGTCATCATACTTCAGGCTTTCAATAAACAACCAGACGCATCATTATTCGTAAACAGGTGTAAACAGGTGTGACAGGTGTTAGAAGTGCATTGTTTACAGACGTTTACACAAGTTTACGGAAGTTTGACAAAATTTACATAAGTCAGGGTTGTATATAGCCACCAATTGATGAGTAAACAGTATAACTCTTCTGTTTATAAGTCTTAACTAGTATACATAATAGGTGTGTGTGTGTGTGTGTGTTTTTTAATGATGGAAAGAAAGACACACACACACACACTCACTCACTCACACTCTACACACACATAAACACACACACACACACACGTAAACAAACAACACTGGTGCTTACACAATGTAAATATCAGATGAAATGGGTGTAACATTGGCAGAGAACACCATCCACTTTACAGCGTGTGTGTGTGTGTGTGTGTGTGTTCAGAGGTCCACACTGTCCCAACCTGACTGAGGCAACAGTGGACTGGTAGGTAAACACACCAGTTCAGGGGAGACATTACCAGTTTAGTGTTGTGTTGAGGAAACAATTTTATACCTGATTAAAAAGTAATAATTTTTCTCATTTTTGATAATTTAAATGAGATTTTTTTGAAGGGATAATTGAGTTTACTGTAGTTAGTATTGTAGGGGTCAGCTGTGGCCGTATTCCAAGAGTTATGTGGCCGTATTCTGGTGTTAAGTGACCGCATTGCAGGGGTCAGCTGGCCGTATCCCAAGAGCTATGTGGCCGTATTCTGGTGTTATGACCGCATTGCAGGGGTCAGCTGGCCGTATTCAAGAGCTATGTGGCTGTATTCTGGTGTTATGACCGCATTGCAGGGGTTAAAACACGGCAGGATATAGTGAAATACGGGTATAGAACACCGTAGACTTTATCCATTCAATGTGTTGCTTTTACTCTGGTTAAAATAAAGAATTACCAGTTAATATTATATCAGTTAAATCTTACCTTTACTTTGAGTTATAATTAATAAAAGAACAAAAATAATTACCATATAAAAATTTCAACTTGAGGAAAAGTGAGATTATTTAAGCGTTTGTTTACACGTCACACAAGTAGAGGGAGACTCGTACATAACTCTAACTATTCACCACAAAGCAAAAACAAAAAACAAAAAACAAACACGAAACCGGAACAATAACAAACAAAAAACTAAAAGACAAACAACAAACAATATTCAAACCAACTAACCCCAATATAAGTAACCTAACTAAGAGAAAAGTGTTTAAGTAAGGATATTTAGACACTTCTTATACTTTATGTACACGTGACACCAACACCTGTCTCTCTTATGGTGTGTGGTGGTGTGTGTGTGTGTGTGTATGACCCGGTGGTAGATATATGAAGAAGAAGAGGAAAAGAGGAAGAAGAGAAGAAGAAGAGAAGAAGAAAAAGAAGAGGGAAAAGAGGAAAAAAAGAAGAGTAGAGGAAGGGAAAGAGAGGAAGAAGAAGAAAAGAAGAAGGAAGAAGGGAAGAAGAAAGAAGAAGAAGAGGAAGGAGGAAAAGAGGAAGCAAAAGAAGGAAAGAAGAAGAAAGATTCAACTCTACCTCTCTGTAAGAAACTGTCTGTCTGTCAGTCTGTCTGTCTTTCAGTTGTCACACCTACACCCTCACAACAACACCCCACACTACACCCTCACAACTACACTCAAACAACTACACCTCTCACTTCCACACCTCACAACTACACCCCACACCTACCCCTCACAACTACAGCCTCACTGCACCCCACACCTACACCCTCACAGCTACACCCCACACCTACCCAAACAACTCACACCACACCAGTCACAGCTACCCCACACCTACACCCCCTCAACTACACCCCACACCCACCCAAACAACTACACACCACACCCACAACCTCACAGCTACACCCCACACCTACACCTCACACCTACAGCCTCACAACTGCACCCCACACCTACACCCTCATGGCTACACACACCCACACAGCTACACCTGACAGCTACACCAAACCCACACCTCACAGCTACACCCAAAGCCACACCTCATAACTGCACTGACAGCTACACCCCACACCCACAACCTCACAACTACACCTCACCTACACCTGACAACCACACCCCACACCCACACCCTCATAACTACACCCTCACACCTACACCTGACAACTACACCCCACACACACACCTCCTTCACCCCACACCCACACCCTCACAGCTACACCTCACAACTACACCCTCACAACTACACCTACAACTACACCCCACCCACACCCTCACAACTTCACCCTCACAACTACACCCTCCTCACAACTACACCTGACAACTACACCCCACACCCACACCTCCCAACTACACCCCACACTGAACCTCACATCACACCCACGACTACACCCCACACCCACACCATCGCAACTACACCTGATAACTACACCCAACACCCACACTTTTCACAACTACACCCTCACAACTCATCTCACCACACCCCACACCCACACCCTCACTCCACACCCCACAACCACACCCCACCCACACCCCTCACACACCCCTCACACCCACACCCTCACACACCACACCCACACCCACAACTACACCTCACACTACACCCTCACACCTACACCCTCACAACTATACCCCACCTACACTTCACAACTACCCCTCAACTACACCTCACACCCACCCTCACAACTACACCTCACAACTATACCCCACACCCACACCCCCAACTACACCCTCCACCCCACCCCCAACTATACCCCACACCCACCCCACACCTACACCCTCACACCCACCTCACACCCACACCCTCACACCTACACCACACCCACACCTCCACACCCTCACACCCCACACCCTCACAACTACACCCTCCCACACACCCTCACAGCTACACCCTCAACTACACCCTCACAACTACACCCTCACAGCTACACCTCCCACCTACACCTCATAACCTCCCACAACCACACCCTCACACTACACCCCCACCTACACCCTCACACCTACACCCTCACAACTATACCCCCACAACTACACCCTCACAACTACACCCTCACAACTACACCTCAAACCTACACCCTCACAACTATACCTCACAACTACACCCTCACACCTACACCCTCACAACTACACCCTCACACCTACAACCTCACAACTACACCCTCACAGCTACACCCTCACAACTACACCCTCACAACTACACCCTCACAACTACACCCTCACAACTACACCACTCCCACACCTCACAACTATCCTCCTCACAACTACACCTCTCACAACTACACCCTCACAGCTACACCCCTCACTAGCACCCTCACAACTACACCCTCACAACTACACCCTCACAACCATACCCCACACCTACACCCTCACACCTACACCCTCACACCCACACCCTCAACTACACCCTCACAACTACACCCCACACCTACACCCTCACCCTACACCCTCACAACTATACCTCACACCTACACTCTCACACCTACACCCTCACAACTACACTCCTCACAACTACACCTCACACCTCACCTCACACTACACCCTCACAACTATACCCTCACAACTATACCCCACAACTTGCCCCACACCTACACCCTCACACCTACACCTCACAACTACACCCACACCCATGCCCCACACCCACCCTCACACCTACACCCCTCACAACCACCCCCACACCCACACCCCACACCTACACCCTCACAGCTATACCCCCACACCTACACCCTCACACCCACACCCTCCCCCACACCACCCACACACCCTCACAACTACACCCTCACAACCACACCTCACACCTACACCCCACACGTACACCCTCCCAACTACACCCTCACAACTACACCCCACACCACCTCCCACACCACACCCTCACAACTACACCCTCACAACTACACCCCCAACTATACCCCACAACTATGCCCCACAACTATACCCCTCACACCTACACCCTCACAACTACACCACACACCACACCCCAACAACTACACCTGACAACCACACCTCACAACCACACCCCACACCCACACCCTCACACCACACCCTCACAACTACATTTCACAACTACACCCTCACAACTACACCTCACACCTACACCCCACACCCTTACTCTCCTCCTTCTCATAGTCAGTGTTTAACAAGACCTCACCTGGTGGGTTTTTCCTCTCTCAGGTATAAACAAACCCTCTTACGGGAATATTTTTTTCTCGTTAATCAAGGAGTGAGAATACAGGTAACTGGCTGACTTGATATAAAACAAAGATGGTATTTGATATATATATTAAAATTGACTTTAATTTGATACGTTTACCTGTCACCAATTAGGAGACATTTAACGGAATGATATGGTAATAATCTTGTAATTATAATAGAACTACCTTAACTAGATACGTTAATTTAGTACCAGTTAAGTGAGAATCTAACCTAACATAGCTTAACCAAACCAAACCTAACCCAACCTAACCTAACCTAACCTAACCTAACCTAACCTAACCTAACCTAACAATAAAATTATATTCTACACTCTAACTTTTGTTACCTAACTGGTGCAAACATTCTCACACCACAAGTTAACATTCCACACCATACAAGAACATTCCACACCATACAAGTTAACATTCCCACACTATGTTAACATTCTTACACCATAAGTTAACATTCCCACACTACAAGTTAACATTCCACACCATACAAGTTAACATTCCCACACTATACAAGTTAACATTCCCACACTATACAAGTTAACATTCACACCATACAAGTTAACATCCACACACTATGCCATCTCCACTATACATGTTAACATTCCCAATTATACAAGTTAACATTCCCACTATACAAGTAACATTCCACACTATAAGTACATTCCACACCATACAAGTAACATTCCCACACTATACAAGTTAACATTCCACACTATACAAGTTAACATCTCTATTGGCATGTATAAGTTAACATTCCCACACTATACAAGTTAACATTCTAACACTATACAAGTTAACATTCCACTACTATAAGTTAACATTCCCACACTATACAAGTTAACATGCCCACACTATACAAGCATTCCCACACTATGTTGCTAACATTTACACTATACAAGTTACATTCCACACTATAATAAGCACATTCCCACACTATGCAAGTTAACATTCCCACACTATACAAGTTAACATTCCACACTATACAAGTTAACATTCCCATACTATCCAGAGTTAACATTCCACACTCATACAATATTCCAACATCAAGTTAACATTCCCACATCTATAAGTTAACATTCCCACACTATACAAGTTAACATTCCCACACTTTTACAAGTTAACATTCCACACTATACGTTAACATTCTACATTATAGTTAACATTTCCACACTATACAAGTTAACATTCCACACTATACAAGTTAACATTCCCACACTATACAAGTTAACATTCCCACACTATAAGTTAACATTCCACACCATACAAGTTAACATTCCCATATTCAAGTTAACATTCTACACCATGAGTTGATGTTTATTATTTGGAAGGTTTTATCAGACGGTTCACACAAAGCCACTTATGTCCACTCTGGCTGATTGGAGGCCGTGCTACCTCTCCTGTATGATGGTGTATGATGTAGATGGAGTATGATGGTGTATGATGGTGTATGATGGTGTATGATGTATGATGGTGTATATGGTTGATGGTATGATGTTTGATGGTGTATGATGTATGATGGTGTATGATGTATGATGGTGTATGATGTTGATGGTGTATGATGTATGATGGTGTAGATGGTGGTGATGGTGTATGATGTATGATGAATGATGATGATGTATGATGGTGTATGTATGATGGTGTATGATGGTGTAATGTATGTTGATGATGATGGTGTATGATGTATGATGGTGTATGATGTATGGTGGTGTATGATGTATGATGGTATGATGATATGGTGATTAGTGCTGTTTGATGGTGTATGATATATGATGGTGTATGATGGTATTGTCGATATATGATATGGATGGTATGATGTATGATATATAATGTATGTTGGTAT
The DNA here is from genome assembly GCF_018991925.1 of Homarus americanus. Lineage (NCBI taxonomy): Eukaryota > Metazoa > Arthropoda > Malacostraca > Decapoda > Nephropidae > Homarus > Homarus americanus. The sequence continues at coordinate 16,541 of NW_024739359.1, read as the reverse complement.
GTTGTTGATGGTGTATGATATATGATGGTGTATGATGGTGTATGATATATGATGGTGTATGATGGTGTATGCTGTTGATGATGGTGATTATATGATGGTGTCGATGATGATGTATAATGTGTTGGTGTATGCTGTTTGATGGTATGATATATATGTATGATGGTGTATGCTATTTGATGGTAGTGATATATGATGGTGTATGATGGTGTATGATGGGTATATATGATGGTGTACGTTTGATAATATGTATGATGGTGTATGATGGGTGAAATATATGATGGTATGATGGGTATGCTGTTTGATGGTGTAGATATATGATGGTGTATGATGGTGTATGATGGTGTATGATATATGATGGTGTATGATGGTGTATGCTGTTTGATGGTGTATGATATATGATGGTGTATGATGGTATGATGGTGTATTGTTTGATGGTGTATGATATATGATATGTATGATGGTATGATGGTATGTTGTTTGATGGGTATGATATATGATGGTGTATGATATATGTGATATATGGATGGTATGCTGTTTGATGGTATGATATATGATGGTGATGATGGTATGATGAATATGTTTGGTGGTGTATGATATATGATGGTGTATGATGATATGGTATGATATATGATGGTGTATGATGGTGTATGCTGTTTGATGGTGTATGATGGTTCATGGTGTATGCTATATGGTGGTGTATGCTGTATGGGTTGTATATTATATGATGGTTGATGGTGTATGCTATATGGTGGTGTATGCTGTATGGTGGTGTGTGATGGTATGCTATATGCCCTATGCTGTATGATGGTGTATGCTCACTGTATTATTTATACTGTATGAGTGTATGAATCAATGCTATACACCAACGTCGAGTCCAATCTATCACTGTATTTGTCCCTATTCTTGGTTTATGTTTTGTATATTTTCATTATTTTGAGATGAGGTGGTATTCGTGTTTGTGTGTATGTCTGGTGTATAAGTATGTTTTTTTTTGCTGTTTGAGTTATACAGGAATCAAACGTGGTCGTGTTGTATTTTCATCCTTAGATTACAACAGTATTTTTCCCAGCTTTGAGGATGGTGTATTCGTGTTTGTATTGTGTATATAATGTATGGTTGAAGAGTTATACATGGCCACAGTGCTGTATAATGTATGACTGTAGGATTATACATGGTCAGTGTTATATAATGTGTATGACTGTAGGATTATACATGGCCACAGTGCTATAATGTGTATGACTAATATAATACATGGCCACAGTGCTGTATAATGTGTATGACTACATATACATAATAGTGTTTATAATGTGTATGACTAATATACATGCCAGTGCTGTATAATGATTATTATATGGCCACAGTGCTGTATAAGTGTATGATCAGATGATTACATGGCCACAGTGCTGTATAATGTGTATGACTAATATTATACATGGCCAAGGAAGGTATAATGTGTATGACTGTAGGATTTAATGGCCACAGTGCTGTATAAGTGTGACTGTAGGATTATACATGGCAGTTGCTGTATAATGTGTATGACTGTAGGATTATACATGGCCACAGTGCTGTATAATGTGTATGACTGATTATTATACATGGCCACAGTGCTGTATGAATGTGATCAGAGGATTGCGCGCAGTGCATGTGTATGACTGTAGGATTATATGGCGCTACAGTGCTGTATGCACAAGGACTATATTATACATGGCCACAGTGTTATATAATGTGTATGATCAGGATTATACATGGCCACAGTGCTGTGCCAATGTATGTATGACTGTAGACAAATGGCCACAGTGCTGTATGTTGTATACTAATATTATACATAGGCCACAGTGTTATATAATGTGTGGACTGTGGGATTATACATGGCCATTGGTGTTGTATAATCAAAGGAACCCAAGATCAAACACACCCTTCATGAATGGTTGTGACGTAGACTAAGAATCGGGGCAATTAACAGAGGAGCAGACAGAGGAGCACAGACAGAGGAGCAGACAGACAGACAGGAGCAGACAGACAGAGAGCAGAGCAGAGGAGCAGACAGACAGAGGAGCAGACAGAGGAGGGACAGACAGAGGAGCAGACAGACAGAGGAGCAGCAGACAGAGGAGCAGACGAAGACAGACAGGGAGGAGGCAGACAGAGGAGCAGAGACAGAGGAGGACAGACAGAGGAGCAGACAGACAGACAGACAGACAGACAGACGAGGAAATAGAGAAAGAAGGACAGAAACAGAGTGGTAAAGAAAGAAAAGAGAGAGAGAGAGAGGGAGAGAGAGAGAGAGAGAGAGAGAGAATGGCTGATGATAAACATGAATATAGTGAGGCAGGGATGGATAGAGGAGCAGGATAGAGAAAGAGATTAACTGACGGACGCACACACACACACACACACACACACACACACACACACACACACACACACACACACACACACATACACAACAAAACAAACATACTGTATACGAGACCATTAAGACAATCTTATACTGAGATTCTGGTTCAGGTGGCGTCTGGAGCTGGTTGTGAAATACATTTTCACCGTTGTCTTTACTTGTTTTCAACAACAACAACAACACCAAACAACAGCTACAGCAACAACAACAACAGCAATAACAATGGCAACACCTTCGACAACAACACTACAACAACAGCACAACACCACCACCAACAACAACAACAACAACAACAATAGGAGCTACAACAACAACAACTTGACAACAACAGCTACATGAATATGGTTAATATTATTCTCGTCTCTCACAAGTCACCAGCCCTCCCCACCACAGGTCACCAGCCCCCACCACACAAGTCACCAGCCCTCCTCACCACACAAGTCACAGCCCTCACCACACAAGTCACCAGCCCTCCTCACCACACAAGTCACCAGCCTCACCACACAAGGCCACCAGCCCCACTACACAAGTCACCAGCCTCCTCACCACACAAGTCACCACACAAGTCACCTCAGCCCTCCCTCACCACTGTCACCAGCCCTCCTCACCACACAAGTCACCAGCCTTCCTCACCACACAAGTCACCAGCCTCCTCACCACAAGTCACCAGCCCTCATCACACAAGTCACCAACCCTCACCACATGTCACCAACCCTCACCACTCTCACCTGCAGACTTATGACGCGACCCACAGCCAAGTCCATGCAAACTGTGTTGGGTTGGAACAAGGAGTAAACCCCACAACCACCCAACTTTCCCTGCCAGGTGTTGATACAGGTGACACGGTACAATGTTGTCATTTAAACAGCTACATGTCCCGTGAAATGATACACACACACACACACACACACACCTACCTGTCATCGGAATATAGTATGGCGATCATCCAGCTATGATAAAATTATATGAATTATTAGGATGTCACCGTTGGTGACCTCTGAAGTGACCGGCAGAGTCGTTCTGATTTTTCACATGGGCTACATCCAGTGCAGGAGGGCGGAGAAGCGTCTTTCCGACGTTGGCGCCTGCAGTTTTAGTCGGGCTAACTCGAAAGTGTTGACACCTTCTCGTGTGGTGCTCTTCAGCGATTACGGTGTGAAGTAATCGTCTCTCCAGGTGCGGGGTCGATTTGACACTTTTTCAGGTTTGTCTTAAGACTATCCTTATACCTTTTCAGTTGTCCGCTACGTGCGTTTACTATTCGTTGAGTGACTTTAAATTAGCTGCTTTGAAATCTACTGTCGTCCATGCGGGTAACGTGACCGTCAACGGTAGTTGTTCGCGGATAATGGTAGCCTCGATGCTCCTGCAGTTAGTGTCAGCGAGAATACTGGCATTTGTTCTCTTGTCTTCAGCGAACTCGGAGGATGAACGTAGACTATAGCAGGGTGGGCAGGACCCTGCTCGATATACGTTGCCTTTGTAGAAAATTTTGACTACACGGCGGTGATCTGCTGAGCAGATGCATATGTGATATGTGCAATCTCTTAATCGATGTCCGAACACACACACACACACACACACACACGACAGCAGGAGCAACGGGAAGATAATGAAACAGATCCACCAATTGGTTCTCAATACGACTGCTCCACTAATGAACAAACAGCGTAGCTCAATCACGCCTCGGAATGAGATGGTGAGGCTCTCCATCACGCCGCCGCCCCGCCTGTGATTCGTAGTGCTGTCGTGGTGTTGGGTTGATACATTTCAGGGACTTATCAAGTGATTGGTGTGTTCGGACAAAATAAAGAGAGGACGGACATACAGGACAGAGCCCTAAACTACGACGAATGAGCCCAGTGCACAAACAACAATAATGTTAGACCTCGTTTGAGAACCACCACCACAAGCCTACACTCACGGTGAAGATCTCAATGTTGGAAGGCGTGTTCCCCTCGTCCATGTTGGAGTCCAGCGCCAGCATGATATTCACGTTGCCTGGGACCCACACACAGGACTGTGAAATAAGCCACTGTAAATGTATTCTGTTCTTGTACCCCCTTAGTAATGTATTCTTACTATCTCCCATTTAGTAATGTATTCTGCTGTACCCTTAGGTAATGTATTCCTGTACGCCCGCCGTAAATGTATTCTGTACCCGCCAGTAATGTATTCTGTGCTGTGTACCTTGCCAGTTATGTATTATGTGCTATACTAATACGCATAATACACACCACACATATCATCCCTTACCTGGCGTCCCCCAAGGCACCAAGATGGCCTCTGGCCTCATGTTTATCATTGATTGCTAAGAGAGATATCTCTGCTCACTGGATATATGTGGACGATTCACCATTGGGATCAGTGTGAACAACTCGGGTCCCGACTACCGCCCTCAAGAATATAATGAACCAGTCTAAATTGGGCACCATAACCATGTCACCATCAACCATACCGAAGACATGGCTGTGCACATCAACCTCTCTTTGACCTCCGCGTCTCTATATTCGGGCAGACTGCTCCAGGTTGTAGATTCCACGCTCCTCAGCGTCACTATAGATAACAAACTAAACTGGAAAACATACGTCAGTACAATTGTCAAATTCTCCAGTTTTCGTCTCCACCTCCTCCGGTTACTCAAGTCCCTCAGGTTCCTGCGCCCGAGCTTCTTAGGACTTGTTCAACATTCATACTTCCCAAGCTCACCTACCTCCCCTGCCTGGTCTTCCTCCTAAATGCCACACAATAAACACCTAAAAAAGTGCAGAAGAGGGCATGCAAGTTATTCTCTCCCTTCTATTCCACATATCAAAGCGTTCAACACACGGACCCTCTCGGATCTCTCTGATCATCACCAGACCCCATCTGCAATTTGGTGAAGCTTCTGCACCACCTCGACACCGGCTCCTACTTCCACCCGAGATCCTCGTCCGCAGGTGCTGTTCGACACCAGCCGCATCCAGCCCATACAGCATGTACAGATCGATATAACAACAGCCCAGTCCCAACCATTGTAAAATTATCAACAACTTGTAATCAACCAGTGTGTTCACTCCCAGCCAATCTTACCTTTTGCACTGTCACTATAAATGCCTGTGCTGAACTTCTCCCCACCTAGTCATTATATATCATATTTATATCCTTATGTCTTGTATATTGTCAATCAAGAGACCCATTCCCCAATTAAGTAACTGTATATTTTCAGCCTTCTGGCTGCGATGCTCATAAATAAACCATTAGTTATTATTACCACACACACACACACACACACACACACACACACACACACACACTATTGGTAAGGATGGCGTGGTTCCCTCGACGTGTTCGTGAAGGTTGTGACGCACGACCATGATCACAGCCGTAGTAGTAACGGTTAATGATGATAAGGTAAGTTATCTTATACATAACTTGAGTGCCACTTGTGTGTTGTAAGTGCCACCTATGACACACAACAAGTGTTTTGTTGACCTTTAAAACGTTATAAGTTTCTCTGTAGTTTAAGGTACCGTTTTGTGTATATTTTACTGTTTTAATGTTATGTAAGGTAAGAGTTTTTCCTTACGTCTGTCTAACTCACTTAGAAGATATACTTTACACTACGCCACACTACGTCAACACTTTATACTACGCCAACACTTTACTACGCCAACACTTTACACTACGTCAACACTTTACACTACGCACTTTACTACGCCAACACTTTACGCCAACGCACTTTACACTACGCCAACACTTTACACTACGTCAACACTTTTCGCCAACGCTTTACACTACGCCAACACTTTACACTACGCCAACACTTTACACTACGCCAACACTTTACACTACGCCAACACTTTACACTACGTTACCTTTACGCCAACCTTTACACTATAACCGCTACACTACGCCAACTTACACTACGCCAACACTTTACACTACGCCAACACTTTACTACGCCAACACTTTACCTACGCCACTTTACACTACGCCAACACTTTACTACGCCAACACTACACTACGCCAACACTTTACTACGCCAACACTTTACACTACGCCAACACTTTACACCGCCACTTTACACTACGCCAACACTTTACACTACGCCAACACTTTACACTACGCCAACACTTTACTACGCCAACACTTTACCTACGCCAACACTTTACACTACGCCAACACTTTACACTACGCCAACACTTTACACACTACGCCAACACTTTACACTACGCCAACACTTTACCTACGCCAACCTTTACACTACGCCAACACTTTACACTACGCCAACACTTTACACTACGCCAACACTTTACACTACGCCAACACTTTACACTACGCCAACACTTCCTACGCCAACACTTTACACTACGCCAACACTTTACACTACGCCAACACTTTACACTACGCTGCTTGCTTTACTACGCCAACACTTTACACTACGCCAACACTTTACACTACGCCAACGCTTTACACTACGCCAACACTTTACTACGCCAACACTTTTACACTACGCCAACTACTTTACCTTTCGTCAACACTTTACACTGAACGCTACTTCGCTTTACTACGCCAACACTTTACACTACGCCAACACTTTACTACGCAACACTTTACACTACGCCAACCACACACTACGCCAACGCATCTTTATAACACTTTACACTACGCCAACACTTTACACTACGCCAACACTTTACACTACGCCAACACTTTACACTACGTCAACACTTTACACTACGCCACCTCTTACACTACGCCAACACTTTACACTACGCCAACACTTTACACTACGCCAACACTTTACACTACGCCAACACTTTACACTACGCCAACACTTTACACTACGTCAACACTTTACACTACGCCAACACTTTACACTACGTCAACACTTTACACTACGCCAACAACATTCTTACACTACGCCAACATTCTTTACACTACGTCAACACTTTTACAATACGCCAACACTTTACACTACGCCAACACTTTACACTACGCCAACACTTTACACTACGCCAACACTTTACACTACGTCAACACTTTACACTACGCCAACACTTTACACTACGCCAACACTTTACACTACGCCAACACTTTACACTACGCCAACACTTTACACTACGTCAACACTTTACACTACGTCAACACTTTACACTACGCCAACACTTTACACTACGCCAACACTTTACACTACGTCAACACTTTACACTACGCCAACACTTTACACTACGCCAACACTTATTTCAATACTTTATAGAACAAGCATTTGCATCGTCATACTTTCTTACTGTCACCACTTTTCACCAACCCCTTCACCACTTTCTCTCACTTTCAACTACCCCCTTCACCACTTACACTATCCAATACCCCCCTTCACCACTTTCTCACACTTTCCACCACCACCTCCACCACTTTCTTTCTCGTTCCACCACCACTTTCACCACTTTCTTTCTCTTTCCACCACCACCTCCACCACTTTCTTTCTCTTTCCACCACCACTTTCACCACTTTCTTTCTCTTTCCACCACCACTTCCACCACTTTCTTTCTCTTTCCACCACCACTCTCACCAATTTTACTTAAAGACAGTTCCAGTGTTGTTGTGACCACCGGAGCTCTGGCCATTACACACATACGGCAACGGGTTCCTCACTACTAAAAGAGGACTGTCAAAGAGGGCTAAGAGGACTCCACACTACTTAAAGAGGGCTAAGAGGACTCCACACTACTTAAAGAGGACTAAGAGGACTCCACACTACTCAAAGAGGACTAAGAGGACTCCACACTACTTAAATAGGACTAAGAGGACTCCACACTACTTAAAGAGAACTAAGAGGACTCCACACCACTTAAAGAGGACTCAAGAGGACTCTGGGCCACTCACTTAAAGAGGACTCAAGAGGACTCCACACCTTTACTCTGGAAGAGGGACCAGAGGACTCCACACCACGAAGATATTCAAGAGGACTCCATCACTAGAGGACTAAGAGGACTCCACACTACTTAAATAAGACTAAGAGGACTCCACACTACTTAAAGAGAACTAAGAGGACTCCACACTACTTAAAGAGAACTAAGAGGACTCCACACTACTTAAATAAGACTAAGAGGACTCCACACTACTTAAAGAGAACTAAGAGGACTCCACACTACTTAAAGAGGACTAAGAGGACTCCACACTACTTTGTTTTTGAATGGGCATTTGCTGGTATTTATCAGTCAATTGATCCACAGCAATTTGGCAATATGAGAACCTCCTCTACATCACACTGCTTAGTTAGTTTCCTGGATTTCCTGCACAAAAACCTGCAGAAACGTAAGACATCACTGGCCGTTGCCCTTGTTGACTTCAGGAAGGTTTTTGACCTTGTTGATCACTGCACTGTTATCAACAAGGCCTTTGCACTAGGGCTGCCCACCAACCTGGTCTCATGGCTCACTAATTTCCTGAGTGAACGTCGTCAGACAGTGAGGTACCAGTGTTCTGCCTCCACATTCCAACACCTCACCTATCGGACACTCCTCACAGGTGGAAGTAAGTGGATGACTGCACTGTGGGGGTTACAGTGGACAACACCTCATCGGACTACTCATCGCTACAAGGCACCCTGGACAGGCTACAGGCATGGACTACGGAGAACAAGGTCACCATCAACCACACCAAAACCGTAGTCATGCACATCAATACCGCCACCACTCCAGTGCAAGCTCCAGCAGTCACAGTGGGTGCCCATCCTCTCCAGTTAGTGCAGTCTGCCAAACTCCTGGGTGTTACCATAGACCACACACTTTACTGGAAGGCCCATGTAAACAACACAGTCAAGGCAGCCTCGTACCGACTGTACATGCTATGACGACTCAGAGCTGAGGACTATCTACTACGCCTTTATTCTCTCCAAATTAACTTATGCGTCACCAGCTGGTCGTCTTCTCTCAACTCTACCCAACAACGTCAGCTAGAGAAGGTGTAGAAAAGGGCCTGCAGAATCATGCTCGGAACAGATTATTCAGGCTACGACAACGCTCTCTCCACCCTGGAAATGCCATCCCTCAGTGACCTCCACAACCACGCACTAGCAGGGTTTGGCTGTGGACTACTGCACCATCCTCGTCATCGCCACCTCCTGCCACCGGCAGTCCCCCGCCCACCTCGCGCAGTCCGCCACTACAACAAAATTCAGCCCATAAGAGCCCGCACTGATAGATATAAGAACAGCACCATCCCATCTATTGTTACAATAATAAACAACTCCTGATTTATGTACTGTACAGCTCTGTAAATATATTGAACGCATATCATTATGTCTAAATCACATGCAAGTTTGTATATTTTCAGCCACCGGCTACAACTCTATTAATAAACCGTTTATTATTATTATTATTTTTATTTTTACACCCCTTCCACCCCTACTACACATCCCCACAGCCCCTTCTCTACATACCCACCCCCACACCCCTACCCTCCCACCCCCTCCCCTACCCCCCAGGTACAGAGGCTCCATGTATCCGTTTATATCATCTTCGGCAGGAGGTAGACAGTAATCCCCCGACAGCGGCAAAATCTCCTTCACGTTGCAGCGCCACCGATAAGGATTTAACGAGCCGACTTTAAAGGGATTTATTGGAATTTCCCGTACCATAATCGCCAGTGGCAGGGAAGTCCATGGCGGGATTTTTTGGTGTGTTAGTTTTTTGGGGTATTTTTAAGGATTTTTAGGGTGATTGTTTAGGATTTTCAGGGGTGATTTTTAAGGATTTTTAGGGGGATTTTAAAGATTTTGGGAGGTTAATTTATAAGGATTTTTAGGATTTTTTAAAAAATTGGGGGGTAATATTTAAGGATTTTTTACGGTGATTTTTAAGGGTTTGGGGCGGATTTTAAAGGATTTTTAAAAGCGAATTTTTAATGAAATTTTGAGTCAAATTTCACGTATTTTTTAGGAAGTGATAGTAAAGGATTTTTCCAAGGGTTATAAGGATTCTATGACCTGATTTTTAAGGAGTTTTTGGGTGGAAGATTTTGGGAGGATTTATTTTAACGATCCTCACCTCCAAATTTGTATTTTTTTCATTTTCTTTTACTCCTTCGTTTTCTCTTACGTCTCCTTCTCCACAATAACAATAATAATAACAATAACAACAACAATAACAACAACTGCAACAATAACAACAACTGCAATAATAATAATAATAATAATAATGTCTTCCCATATGTCCGAGGTGACGGTCTTCAACTCAACGACTTACTCGTCTCAAATCAAACACACGATCAGTCCTCGAACACCTTTTTGCCCACGAGTTGAAATAATCGGCTCGTATCTTTTATCAAATCCTCGTGCCGGCCTACCGACGGGGAGGGATGAGAGAGAGAGTGTGGGAGATATTGGGGAGGGGGATATTGGGATGGAGAGAGTGTGGGAGGAGAGGTATGGGATATGTGAGGAGGATGGAAGGAGAGTATAGAAGGAGGGAGGAGGGGTGGTATGGGGAGGGAGGAAGGAGAATAAACATCCTCTAGAGTTTCAAAGTCCCGCCCACTCGTCCAGAAGGTCTCACGTTCACAGGTGAGAGAGTACCGTGAACTTAATGTAACATACTTAGTACTCTGATGATATTAAGTAGTCTGTGGCACTACTACTACTACTACTACTACTATTACTACTACTACTACTACTACATTGCTACAATAATAATAATAATAATAATAATAATAATAATAATAATAAAACACACAAAACAAACACAAAAAAGTACACATAACCCAGGTATACACACACACAAACACGAGGGGACAGAGGGAAGAGACAGACAGACAGACAGACAGAGATAGTGTCTATAGACCACCACTCAAAAGACAACCTCAAAATGGCGCCCAGAATGATATTATTGACAGCTAATTTCGTTCCTTTGTTGACGCTGGTGCCGGAAAGTTATCCCCCCCCTCCTGTCTCTCTTAGGTGTGTGTGTGTGTTTGTGTGTGGTGTGTGGTGCGTGTTGTGTGTGGTGTTTTGTGTGTGTGTGTGTGTGTGTGTGTTTGCTGTTTGTTGTGTGTGTGTTTTGTGTTGTGTGTTTGTGTGTGTTGCGTGTGTGTTGTGTGTGGGTGGTTTTGTGGGTGTGTGTGGTTGGTGTGTGTGGTGTGGGTGGTGTGTGTGTGTGTGTTGGTGTGTGTGGGTGGGGTGTGTGTGTGTGTGTGTGTGTGTGTGTATGTGTGTGGTGTGTGTGTGTGTGTGTGTGTGTGTGTGTGTGGTGTGTGTGTGGTGTGTGTGTGTGTGTGTGTGTGTGGTGTGTGTGTGTGGGTGTGTGTGTGTGTGGGTGGTGTGTGTGTGTGTGGTGGGTGGTGTGTGTGTGGGTGGTGGTGTGTGTGTGTGTGTGCGTGTGTGTGTGTGTGTAATAATAATAATAATAATAATAATTAACGGTTTATTGAAAAAGTTCTGCAGCCCGAAGGCTGAAAATATACATTGGGCATAAATGACTTATTACATACATTGGTGGTTTAACAAAAGCCTTCATTAGAGAAAGGTAAAGGAACATACAGTGAACATTCAGATTAATGTAGGTGTTGAACAGCAAAAACGTAGTGTAGTAACTCCCTCCCAGATGGTGTTAGGAGGGACCTCACGTGGTGTAGTAGTTCCCTCACAGATGGTGTTATGAGGGGCCTCACGTGGTGTAGTAATTCCCTCACAGATGGTGTTATGAGGGGCCTCACGTGGTGTAGTAATTCCCTCACAGATGGTGTTATGAGGGGCCTCACGTGGTGTAGTAATTCCCTCACAGATGGTGTTATGAGGGGCCTCACGTGGTGTAGTAATTCCCTCACAGATGGTGTTGTGAGGGGCCTCACGTGGTGTAGTAGCTCATTCACATATGGTGTTATGAGGGGCCTCATGTGGTGTAGTAATTCCCTCACAGATGGTGTTATATGAGTGAGGTGTGGTTCCAAGCCTTCCTATCGTAGACGAATTAACACATCGCTGGTAGTTGGGTCTCACGGGCCGTTATCACTGGGTACCTGGGACCTCACTGTGTGAAAGGTCAACTTGGGTACCACTGTTACTGTTGAGTTGTTCTCACTGACTTAAGCACTGTTCACCACTGTTCACCTCTGTTTAACACTGGTTCCATTTCTTTCCTAAATGAAATAGTAACTTCTGGCGTGAACTTGTTGATATTCCGGTGGGGAGGAGGGTTCAGGGGAGGGAGTTGGTATGGGCCAACATAGCAGTTGACCTGGCTGCTCTGAGAGGAGCGCCAGGTACGTCTTGACCCTTCGGTGGCCGGGCGATGTGTGTGTGTGTGTGTACGTGTGTGGTGTGTGTGTGTGTGTGTGTGTGTTGTGTGTATGGTATGTGTGTGTGTGTGTGTGTGTGTGTGTGTGTGTGTTGCGTGTGTGTGTGTGTGTGTGTCTTAAGGGAATTAGGGGTGATTAGGAAATAAATCTAAACTCAATTCTTCTTCTTTTTCGACATCATTATCTTCCTCTAAGTCAACACAATCTTCCTCATAGTCACCACAATCTTCCTCTAAGTCCACAATCTTCCTCATTCACCACAATCTTCCTCCTCGTCAACACTCTTCCTCTTAGTCACCACAATCTTCCTCTTAGTCACCACAATCTTCCTCTTAGTCCACAATCTTCCTCTAAGTCACCACAATCTTCCTCTTAGTCACCACAATCTTCCTCCTCGTCACCAAAAATCTTCCTCCTCGTCACCACAATCTTCCTCTTAGTCACCACAATCTTAGTCACCACAATCTCTCCTCCTCGTCCACAATCTTCCTATTAGTCAACAAATCTTCCTCTTAGTCACCACAATCTTCCTCCTCGTCATCACCCTCTTAGTCACCACAATCTTCCTCGAAGTCACCACAATCTTCCTCTTAGTCACCACAATCTTCCTCTCGTCCCAAATCTTCCTCTAAGTCACCACAATCTTCCTCTTACTCACCACAATCTTCCTCCTCGTCACCACAATCTTCCTCTAAGTCACCACAATCTTCCCTCTAAGTCACCTTCCTCCTGTCCAAATCTTCCTTCTCGTCACCACAATCTTCCTCAAAGTCAACACATCTTCCTCATAGTCAACACAATCTTCCTCCTCGTCACCACAATCTTCCTCTTAGTCTACCACAATCTTCCTCCTCGTCACCACAATCTTCCTATTAGTCAACACAATCTTCCTCGTAGTCACCACAATCTTCCTCCTTGTCACCACAATCTTCCTGTTGTCAACACAATCTTCCTCTTAGTCACCACAATCTTCCTCTTAGTCACCACAATCTTCCTCTTAGTCACCACAATCTTCCTCTTAGTCACCACAATCTTCCTCTTAGTCACCACAATCTTCCTCTTAGTCACCACAATCTTCCTCTTAGTCACCACAATATTCCTCCTCGTCACCACAATCTTCCTATTAGTCAACAAATCTTCCTCTTAGTCACCACAATCTTCCTCCTTGTCACCACAATCTTCCTATTAGTCAACACAATCTTCCTCTTAGTCACCACAATCTTCCTCTTAGTCACCAACAATCTTCCTCTTCGTCACCAACAATCTTCCTCCTCGTCACCACAATCTTCCTCTAAGTCACCACAATCTTCCTCTTAGTCACCACAATCTTCCTCTTAGTCACCACAATCTTCTCCTCGTCACCACAATCTTCCTATTAGTCAACACAATCTTCCTCTTAGTCTCTTAGTCACCAACAATCTTCCTCTAAGTCACCACAATCTTCCTCCTCGTCACCACAATCTTCCTCTAAGTCACCACAATCTTCCTCGAAGTCAACACAATCTTCCTCTTACTCACCACAATCTTTCTCTTAGTCACCACAATCTTCCTCCTCGTCACCAAAATCTTCCTTCTCGTCACAACAATCTTCCTCTTAGTCACCAACAATCTTCCTCTTAGTCACCAACAATCTTCCTCTTCGTCACCAATAATCTTCCTCTTAGTCACCAACAATCTTCCTCTTAGTCACCAACAATCTTCCTCTTAGTCACCAACAATCTTCCTCTTCGTCACCAACAATCTTCCTCTTAGTCACCAACAATCTTCCTCTTAGTCACCAACAATCTTTCTCTTCGTCACCAACAATCTTCCTCAACATCATCTTCTTCTGGTCGACCCCCGGGGACAGTATTGAGTCCAACTTGAGGGTAGGACTCGGTAAAGACTCCTTGACTGTGAACCAACACTCCTTATGCTGACAAAGACTGTATTTGTTGACCCGAGTGTTGAGTGTGTGTAGTGTGAGTGTGTGTGTGTGTGTGTGTGTGAGTGTGTGTGTGTGTGTGTGTGTGTGTGAGAGTGTGTGTGTGTGTGTGTGTGTGTGTGTGTGTGTGTGTGTGTTTCTCTCTCTCTCTCCAACTTCCAACATATAAATTGTAACACACACACTACCTCTTTATTCACTTTTCTCTCTATCTCCTCCTCCATGCAATTTGCAACATGGGCTCTTGCAACACACACACACACACACACACACACACACACACACACCCACAGTCCCAACCATTGTAATGCTGCTATTATCATGCTGGGGAAGTGAGTCTGTGGGGTTTGGACCACTTTGACTCAGAACATCGTCCTCGTAGTGGAGCGTTGGACAACACATTCACCCTCTTAGAGAGCAATGGTACAGACATGTACCTATTATGTCCAGCTGAGTACCGAAAACTCCTGAGAGATCGGTGTCAGTAGGTCGAATGAAAATTCTTGGTGAGGGATCTACGTTGTAACTCTTGATAGGATGCCAATGAAAGTACATTTGAACAAACACCCGCATCAATGTCTAACGCTAACTTGACTGACCTAACTCTCGCCGAAATTGATAACACTTCCGCTGGTTAACGCCGCTATTAATGAGGCTGTAACAGCGTTGTCGCGTGTTGGTAGTGGTGTAGCTACCCTATGTCGGTCTGGGACTGACACTGGTCTTCCCCGACTTCTTATAAAAACGACGAACGTTCACTTCAACGTTCAACACAGGCCCATACCAAGACAGCTCATACCTGATTTATCCCTACTGAGTTCTGAGTAACAAGTGATCAGTATACACATGAACAACAGTGAGCAACGTCTCGTGAAAGCAGTGGACAGTTCTTCAACGTCTACAGTGAAGCCGCAACTGACGCATGCACACGTCATTAAACAACGCCAACTCCAACGTCTTCAGTGATGCAGTGACTGATGCATAAACACGTCATTAAACAACCCAACTAACACGTCTTTAGCGACGCCGTGACTGACTCATAAACACGTCATTAAACAACGCTAACTATGCATCATCTATGACGCACCAGAAGGAGGTAGCTTCCACTCGCGGCATTGACAACCGATCAGGTGAGGGGAGTACACCGCCCACCACTGAGCGACCTTGGGAAAGACACAGCCAGTACCTCCTTCCTCAACACTGATGACCTGACCACCGGTGGGTCAAGACCTATTTAGGCGCTGCTCCTGCTGAGCAGCTCTCACCCTGGCCAATGTTCGGCCCATTCCCCAAGTCCTCTCCTGACCCATCCTCACCACGGGATATCAACATAATCAAAAGTGACATTGTTTCGGGAAGTGGAACCAGTGTTGAACAGTTAAGAACAGTGTTTGCCAGTGAATTCAGTACTAGACAGTACCAGTGAGAGCCGTGACCCGCCAGTGAGATAAGCACCACTGGGTACTGACCGCCATCTCCTGACAAGGAGGTGCTAATCAGTCCACCCTGAGAACAACAGGGTCGGCTTCACACTTGACTTCGAAATAACACAACACCACCCAGTAGGGTGGGGATAGGTCAACAACTGCAAATATGTTGCCTGTATAACAAGTGAACTACCGTGTGTTGAGCACTGTGTCGTTGTGAGGTGTAGGTGCCCGCGAGGCAAGGCCTATACCCTTGTGCGCTCGGCCATGTGGTGAGGTTTTGTTCACAAACCCCGTCCTCCTCATAGTGTGCCAAGCTGGTTAGTTCTTTTGAAACTAAAATTGACTTTGATACTGGATCTAACCAGAAAAACAGACATGCTATTAAGAACAAGTGTAGTGTAATAAAAGTGTTTATAAAATGAAAACTCCTGTTACCTTAGTCCACTACACACTCCCTCCACGAGAGGCCGCTCATGGCCTCTCCCTCACACCGCTAATACGCGGTACAGTA
>NW_024739358.1:0-5116 GCF_018991925.1 Homarus americanus | reverse complement strand
TGTGAGGGCCGGGGAACCGCCCCATGACCCGTGGTGTGAGGGCCGTTACACCCCTTCAGTGCCATGAAACGGGGTGTGAGGCCGGGCACCCCTTCAGTGACATGACCCAGGGGTGTGAGGGCCGGGCACCCCTCCACCACATGACCCGGGGTGGGGCCGGGGAGCCGCTTCCAGCCCCCACTTGACCCGTGGTGTGAGCCGTGCACCCCCTTCAGTGCCATGAAACGGGGTGTGAGGCCAGGCACCTACAGTGCTGCAGACCAGGGTGTGAGGCCGGGCACCTCTCAGCACCATGACCCGGGGGTATGAGGGCTGGGCACCCCGCTAGTGAGCATGACCCGGTGTGTGATTGCCGGGCAACCCCTCCCCAGAGCTACGAAGACAGGGGTGTGAGGGCCGGGCACTTGCTTCACATGACACTGGGTGTGAGGCCGGGCACCTTTCAGTGCCATGACCCAGGGGTGTGAGGGCGGGCACCCGTTCAGTGCCATGAAAGCGGGGTGTGATGGCCTGGCACTCCTTCAGCTCCATGACCCGGTATGTGAGGTGCCGGGCACCCGCTCCAGCTCCATGGCCCGGGGTGTGAGGCGGGCACCCATCCAGCACCACCTCCCGGGGTGGGGCCAGGCACCCCTTCAGTGTCATGACCTGGGGTGTCAGGGCCAGACACCCTCCCAGCACCATGACCCGGGGTGTGACGGCGGGCTGGTGCCATGAAGGCCCGGTGTGTGAGGGCCAGGTATCCCTTTAGTGCCATGAGTCCGGGGTGTGAGGTCAGGCACCTCAGTGCCGCATGACCCAGGGGTATGAGGCCGGAGCACCCATTCAATGACATGAACCGGGTGTGTGGGCGGGCCCCTTTACAAAGTGCCATGACCGGGGGTGTGAGGGCCAGGCACCTGTTTAGGTCTATAACCCAGGGTGTGGGGCCGGGCACACCTTCAGTGACATGACAAGGGCGTCAGGGGCCAGGCACCCCTTCAGTGCTGCCATGCCGGGGTGTGAGGGCCAGGCACCCCTACAGAAGTATGAACCGGGGTGTGAGGCCAGGCACTTGCCACCTGACGCCAGGGTGTGAGGGCCAGGCACCTTTTCAGTGCCATGACCGGGAGTGTGAGAGGCCGGGCACCGTTTGAGTGTCATGAATCCAGGGGTGTGATGGCAGGCACCTTCAGCTCCATGACCGTGTGTGGCGCCAGGGCACTCGCCTGGGGTGTGAGGGCCGGGCACCCCTTGGGTCCGCGGCCCGGGGTGAGGCCGTGCCCCCCCTTCAGTGACATGTCAGGGGTGTGAGGCCCAGGCTGCTGACCTGGGTGTGAGCCAGGCACCCCTCACACCATGGCCAGAGTGTGATGGCAGGCACCCCTTCAATGCCATGAATCAGGGTTTTGAGGGGCCGGGCACCTTTCAGCATCATGACCCCAGGTGTGTGAGGGCAGGCACCCCGCCTATGTATGACCCGGGGTGTGAAGGGCGGGTACCCCTTCAATGACATGACCCGGGGTGTGAGGGCCGATCACTCCTTCAGTGCCATGACCCTGGGTGTGAGGGACAGGCACCCCTTCAGTGCCATGACCCGGGGTGTGAGGGCCGGGAACCCCTTCAGTGACATGACCTGGGGTGTGAGGGCCGGGCACCCCTTCAGCACCATGACCCAGAGTGTTAGGGCCGGGCTCGAATTCAGTGCCAAGAATCGGGGTGTGAGGGTCGGGCACCCCTCCAGTGACATGACCTGGGGTGTGAGGGCCGGGCACCCCTTCAGTGACATGACCCGGGGTGTGAGGGCCGGGCACCCCTCCACCACCATGACCCGGGGTGTGAGGGCCGGGAACCGCTTCAACCCCATGACCCGTGGTGTGAGGGCCGTGCACCCCTTCAGTGCCATGAAACGGGGTGTGAGGGCCGGGCACCCCTTCAGTGACATGACCCGGGTGTGAGGGCCGGGCACCCTCCACCACCATGACCCGGGGTGTGAGGGCCGGGAACCCTTCAACCCCATGACCCCGTGGTGCTTGGGCCGTACACCCCTTCAGTGCCATGAAGAGCAGGGGTGTGAGGCCGGGCACCCCAGTGCTGCGAACCGGGGTGTGAGGGAAGGGCACCTCTCCAGCACCATGACCCGGGGTATGAGGGCTGGGCACCCCTTTAGTGACATGACCCGGTGTGTGATTGCCGGGCAACCCTACAGAGCTACGAACCGGGGTGTGAGGGCCGGGCACCCCTTCACATGACACTGGGTGTGAAGGCCGGGCACCTTTTCAGTGCCATGACCAAGGGTGTGAGGGCCGGGCACCCGTTCAGTGCCATGAAACGGGGTGTGATGGCCTGGCACTTCTTCAGCTCCATGACCCGGTATGTGAGTGCCGGGCACCCTTCCAGCTCCATGGCCCGGGGTGTGAGGGCCGGGCACCCATCCAGCACCACGCTCCGGGGTGTAAGGGCCGGGCACCCCTTCAGTGTCATGACCTGGGGTGTCAGGGCCGGACACCCCTCCAGCACCATGACCCGGGGTGTGACGGCCGGGCACCGCTAAGTGCCATGACCCGGTGTGTGAGGGCCGGGTATCCCTTTAGTGCCATGAGTCCGGGGTGTGAGGTCCGGGCACCCTTTCAGTGCCATGACCCAGGGTATGAGGGCCGGGCACCCATTCAATGACATGAACCGGAGTGTGTGGGCCGGGCCCCCTTTCAGTGCCATGACCCGGGGTGTGAGGGCCGGGCACCTGTTTAGGTCTATAACCAGGGTGTGAGGGCCGGGCACACCTTCAGTGACATGACAAGGGGCGTCAGGGCCGGGCACCCCTTCAGTGCCATGTGCCGGGGTGTGAGGGCCGGGCACCCCTTCAGTGCCATGAACCGGGGTGTGAAGGCCGGGCACCCCTTCAGATGACATGGGGTGTGAGGGCCGGGCACCTTTTCAGTGCCAAGACCCGGTGTGTGAGGGCCGGGCACCCTTTGAGTGCCATGAATCGGCGTGTGATGGCCGGGCTCAACTTCAGTTCCATGACCCGTTGTGTGAGCGCAGGAACCCTTCAACCTCACTTAACCTGAGGTGTAGGGCCAGGTGCCCCTTTGGGTCCATGGCCCGGGGTGTGAGGCCCGGGCACCCTTTCAGTGACATGACCCGGGGTGTGAGGGCCGGGCACCCCTCCAGCACAATGGCCTGGGGTGTGAGGGCCGGGCACCCCTCTGGCACCATGACCCCAGAGTGTGATGGCCAGGCACGCTTCAATGCCATGAATCAGGGGTTTGAGGGCCAGGCACCCTTTCAGCATCATGACGGAGTGTGAGGGCGGGCACCCCTTGTGGCATGACCCAGTGTGTGGGCCGGGCACGCCTGGTGCCATGACCGGGGTGTGAGGGCCGGTCACTCCTTCAGTGCCATGACCCGGAGTGTGAGGGCCGGGCACCCTTTCAGTGCCATGAAACGGGGTGTGAGGGCCGGGCACCCTTTCAGTGCCATGAAACGGGATGTGAAGGCCGGGCACCCCTCCAGCACCATGACCCGAGTGTGGTATTTATATGTAGGCTTCCGGAGTGTACCATGACCAGGTGTGAGGCAGTCACTCTTTCAAGTCTGACCCCGTAGGTGTGAGGCCAGGCACCACTGGCACCATAGAGCAGGGTGTGAGGGCCCAGGCACCTGCAGTGCGACAGGGGTGCAGGGCCGGACCCTTCATGACCGGGGTGTGAGGTCAGGGCTCCCCTTCAGTGAAATGGATCCGGGTGTGGGCGCAGGCACCCTCCACACACGCCCGGTGTGGGGGCCGGGCACTTCAGCCTGTGGGCGAGGCCGTGCACCCCTTTTGGTGCCATGAAACATGGTGTGAGGTGCCAGGCACCTTCAATGCCATGAATCGGGGTTTGAGGTCAGGGCCTTCAGTGTGAAACGGGATGTGAAGGCCACCATGACCCGTGGTGTGGGGCCAGGCACCCTTTCAGTGCCATGACCAGGGTGTGAGGGCCGGTCACTCCTTCGTGCCATGACCCGGAGTGTGAGGGCAGACACCTTTCAGTGCCATGAAGAGAGAGCAGGGGTGTGAGGGCCAGGCACCCTTTCAGTGCCATGAAACAGGATGTGAAGGCCAGGCACCTCAGCACCATGACCCGGGTGGGGCCGGGCACCTTCAATGACATGACCCGGAGTGTGGGCCAGGCACCCCTTTCAGTGCCATGACCCGGGGGTGTGAGGGCCGGTCACTCTTTCGTCACCATGACCCGGGGTGTGAGGGCAGACACCTTTCAGTGCCATGAGCAGGGGTGTGAAGGCAGGTACACTTCCAGGCTGGGGTGTTTGGGCTGGACACCCCTTTCAGTGCCATGAACCGGGGTGTGAGGGCGATCCTCCTTCTCCCAGTTGAGGAACCCCTTCAGTGACGCCTGGGTGTGAGGCCAGGGCACCCTTCCATGACCCAGGTGTTGGGGCGGGCTCTGTTCAGTGCCAAGAATCAGGGGTGTGGTGGGCACCCCTCCAGTGACATGACCTGGGGTGTGAGGCGGGCACCCCTTCCAGTGACATGACCCGGGGTGTGGGGCCAGGCACCCCTCCACCACCACTTGACCCGGGTGTGAGGGCCGGGGTCCGCCAACCCCATGACCCATGGTGTGAGGCCGCGCACCTTTAGGTCCACTTGACCAGGGGTGAGACGTGCACCTCCAGTCTTATGACTCTCAGGGGTGTGGGCCAGGCATCGCTTTCAGTGTCATGAACCTTGGTGTGAGGGCCAGGCACCCCTACAGTACTGCAGACCGGGGTGTGAGGGCCGGGCACCCCTTCCAGCACCATGACCCAGGGGTGTGAGGGGCCGGGCTCGATTACCCCAGATGCCATGACCCGGGTGTGAGTCCGTGCCTTTGGTGACATGACCCGGGGTGTGAAAGAGCACCTTCAATGACGCATGACCCAGGGGTGTGTGGGCCGGACATACCCTTTCCAGTGCCATGACCCGGGGTGTGCTGACGTCCTCCTTCAGTGCCATGACCCGCGGTGTGAGGCGGGCACCTCAGCCCCCGTGCAGGTGTGAGGGCAGGGCCGCGTTTGGGTCTACTTAACCAGCTGTGGCAGGCTGGCACCGTGGATGCCAGGAGTGTGACAGCCGGGCACACCAGTGCCATGG
>NW_024739357.1:0-15210 GCF_018991925.1 Homarus americanus | reverse complement strand
GATCGAGTATAAAAAAGCCCCCTGGTCGAGTATAAGAAAGTCTCTGATCGAGTACAACAAAGCCCTTTTATCGAGTATAACAAAGCCCCATCATCGAGTATAACTAAGTCCCCTGGTCGAGTATAATAAAGTCCCATGATCGAGTATAACAAAGGCCCCTGATCGAGTATAACTAAGTCCCCTGATCGAGTATAACAAAGGACCCTAATGGCGAAATCAAGGTCCCAAGATCGCGTATAACAAAGTCTCCTGATCGAGTATAACAAATTCCCCTGATCGAGTATAACAAATTGCCCTGATCGAGAATAACAAAGTCCCCTGATTGAGTTTAACAAAGTCCCCTGTTTGAGTACAATAAAGCCCCTGATCGAGTATAACAAATTCCCCTGATCGAGTATAACAAAGTCCCATTATCGAGTATAACAAAGGTCCCTGATCGAGTATAACAAAGTCCCCTGATCGAGTATACTAAAGTCCCCTGGTCGAGTAAAACAAAGTCCCCTGGCCGAGTATAACAAAGTCCCCTGATCGAGTATAACACAGGCCCCTTATCAAGTGTAACAACGGCTCCTGGTCGAGTATAACAAAGTCCTTTGGTCGAGTATAACAAAGTCCCATAATCGAGTATACCAAAGGCCCCTTATGGAATATAACAAAGGCCCCTGGTCGAGTATAACAAAATCCTCTGATCGAGTATAACAAAGTCCCCTGATCGAGTATAACAAAGTCCCCTGATCGAATAAAACAAGCACCCCTGATCGAGTTTAACAAAACCCCCTGATCGAGTATAAAAAAGCCCCCTGGTCGAGTATAACAAAGTCCTTTGGTCGAGTATAACAAAATCCCGTCATCGAGTATAACAAAGCCCCCTGATCGAGTATAAGAAAGGCACCTAATCGAATATAACAATGTTCCTAGTCGAGTACATACAAAGTCCCCTGATCGAGTATAACATAGTCCCCAGATCGAGTATAACAGAGTCCCCTCATCGAGTATAACAATCCCCCCTCATCGAGTATAAAAAAGCCCCCTGGTCGCGTATAACAAAGTCCCTGATCAAGTATAACAAAGCCCTCTCATCGAGTAGAACTAAGACCCTCATCGAGTATAAAAAAGCCACCTGGTCGAGTATAACTCAGTCGCAGTCAGGAGCAGTAGCAGTCAGTCACAGAGCGAAGTGGAAGTCGGAGAAGGAACAGTCACAGCTGATTGGCTTGTCATTGGTCCTCTCCCACCTTCCCACGTACCATGGAAAACCAAAGCACCTGACTTCAATTCTCCAGCTGACAATTCTGTTGATTCGATCAACACATTGAGCCTCTCCTACAGTATCGGACCTCCCTTAGGAACCCCGAATGCTGCTGAGGGGCTTAGTGTGAAGAAAGAGTCATCAGTAAGTTTGCAGACCTTTTTCTACCACTCTAACCTTTATCTTCCGTGCCGTGAAAGGACCTATTCCCCTGTCAGCTGACGTACAGGGGAGTATTCGTCTGGAAACGCCCTCTGTCCCCACACCTCGCTAGTGCGTGTTTGTGTGAAGGGTGGAGGGTCAGCACAGCCTGCCGATTCGCCTGGGGACCCCTGTGATAGTGCAGGGCCTCCCCTACGTGAGGGGCGCAGGAAATTAGGGACTGTTAGGGGAGATCTCCATAAATCTCCAATTCAAACAGTTAACATGCCTTCAATTAAAATTAAAGTGGACCGTACCATCCAACCGTGCACAGACCTCGCCTCACTCATTTTCCAGCTGACCTTGATATTTCAGATCCGTTCCTTCACAAACGACGATATCATCAAAATTTTTGTACAAACTGATGAAGATGCCGACCAATTCCACTCCCCAGCAATGAACAACAGACTGAGGGACAATGGCTTAACGGTCCTCAGTTCCCCTGAGTACCGTGCAAAATGCACCCTCATATGCAGGAGGGTGATCCCACCTATTCTTGACAACCCAAACCTTTTGAATGAGCTCAACTCACACAACACCTCCCAAATGACATATGCAGCCCGGATGGGAACTCTCCCCATGTTAAAAATTACTACAGCTACACAAACTGACGCCATCAAACTAAAATCTAACGGAATAAAAATCGGCAACGACATCATCTCCTCAAGAGACATACAAGTGCACCAATGTTTCAATTGCTATAAATTCGGGCACAACACCAACCGTTGCAGTAACACACAAACTTGCTCAAAGTGTGCCAATCAAGGCCATTCCTACCGAAACTGCACTACCACTGTAACAAAATGCTGCAACTGCAAAGGCCCTCACGCTGTCATCAGCAACAAGTGCAAAATCAGACTCGACAATAGCACACCACTCCCTGAAACAGGTCTCTTTTTCTGAAACTGGCAATTGATGGTTTGAAGGCGAACGGCCTCCCTAGCATACACATTCCTGATTCCTTCAGAACCGGTCCCGACCTCATCTTCCCCACTGCCCCCATCTCCGACCGGACCAACATGCCCCCCCCCCCACCCCCCAGAGAAACCACTGCAATCTCCCTCCGCCCCTCCACTTATGCCATGCCCACACCTGACTTATCTCACCAATCTACTATTACCTCACCCCCCAGAGTAATCAGTCCAAAACCTCACGGCCCCTCCACCTCGACCTTGCCTACACCTGACTTCTCCCACTTGACTACGATGAACTCCCGGACCACAAAAATCCAAACCAAACCCAATCCTCCCCGAACACCTCAGACTCCCAAGAATAAAATGGCAGCCCATCCCCCCACAGAACTAGTGGTCAAGACCCCTAGACCTAAGAGGAAGAACACCTCCCCCCTTTCTCCCTACACACCTGACAGCAAAAGAATTATACAATACACACATCCAACTAAATCTATAATCAAAGTAAATCTATTCGGCACTACCCCAAAGGAAACAGGAAACAACCCCGACACGAACCTAGCACACTCCACTCATCCTCCCGACTCCCCCACACACACAGTCACGTAACCGCCCATCCCTCACCTGCATACACCACACTCAGACCTCGCTCACAGTCACTCGACAAGTTAGACCTCATCCCTGCACCCCAGAATTTCAATCTCATATAAGTAACCAAGAACAAATTATACAACATGATCACCATTATGCAATACAACTGTAGAGCATATCACTCAAACAGACACGCCATCTCTCTCCTCATACAAGAACACAACCCAGACATCCTCCTCCTTAACTCAACATGCACAAACACCAAAATCAAGCACTTCGGCTACACAAGCAGACAATCACCCCACGAACTATTCGAGGGCGTTGCAATCCTCATCAGATCCTCCATGAAACACGAATTCATCACCAACTTTGCTTTCAAACACTTCATGGCCGCCAAGATCTACACTCAACACGGACAGATTATCATCTGCACAACATACTCAAGACCTAACTCGCGTATCCCCTTCACAGACCTAAACCCCATCTTTAACAACTCACACCTACCTGTAATACTAATGGCCGACCTCAATGCACACCACACCGCATTCCAACACAACCGCATCGACCCCCTTGGCCAACAACTACACGCTTTGGTCACTCACAAAACCTTCACCACATTGGCCCTTTCTTCCCCACATTCTACGCTGCTCACGGCAAAGGCACTCCAGACATCGTCATCACCAACACCCCTGCCCTCCAATTCCAACACTACATCACTCCCGGCCCCCTATCAGGCTCAGACCACATTCCCATCACTCTTCACCTCTCCAACAATCCCATCCTCCTCCCAACAACCTCACCTCAATACCAGTATCAACACGCAGATTGGGATGCCTTCAAACCACACTCTCTGAACAACAATACACACTCAACCTCGAACACCAACCCACTAGGATGATTGAGGAAACCTGGACACACCTTTTCAACACTATCACCGCCATAGCAGATACCCACATTCCTAAACACCGGTTCAAGAAAAATTACTCCTTCACACCCTCCATAAGAACTCAACGCCTACTTCACTGCTACAGGACACGATTCGAACTAAACAAACTTAACCTAGCACCAGTTTCCACAGACATCTCCACACTAAGAACACACATCATCCATAGCCTCCGTCAAGATCATGAGGTTCACTGGGCAAAACTCGTAGAGGCTGCCCAGGAACACAGAACACATAACCCCCGAGAATTTTGGCAAAGGATCGCCAAGCTGAAAGGAACTGCAAAACCCCCCTTTGATCACCTGTTAGTAAATGGTAGGAAAATCAATGAGCCAGCCGACGTAGCACAAACACTAAAACAACACTGGGAACACATTTTCCACCCACACCCCCCCCACACAACAAAGGTACATCTTAAACCACATAAACAACATCACCACACACATGCAAACACTTCACGACAGAACAACTCCTGACAACACAATAGATACCTCCACTCTCACACAGGACCACACCCTCACTGCTCCTTTCACCCCAACAGAAGTCGCACAAGCACTGGACAAAACCAAAAAGAAAACACCAGGTAACAGCAATATTGGTCAAGCAATCCTGAAGCACCTGCCCCCAGAAACAATCACAGCTATTACATACCTCTACAACACCCAACTGGCTACAGGATACTTCCCAAAGCTCTTTAAGACAGCCACAGCCGTCATGATACATAAACCAAACAAAAACCCAACAGATCCTCAAAACTACAGACCGATCAGCATACTAGAAGTCTTAGGCAAAACTTTTGAAAGACTATACAACACCCGCCTCAGATACCACCTTGAAGATGAACAACTA
This sequence comes from Homarus americanus, assembly GCF_018991925.1. Classification (NCBI taxonomy): domain Eukaryota; kingdom Metazoa; phylum Arthropoda; class Malacostraca; order Decapoda; family Nephropidae; genus Homarus; species Homarus americanus. The sequence continues at coordinate 10,466 of NW_024739357.1, read as the reverse complement.
CTGTCCTACAAGCAGTTCGGCTTCAGAGCACACCACTCAACTCAAGACGCACTCAATATAATCACAAACTACCTCCACATGAACAAAGATGCATACAAGATAGCACTCATTACAAAAGACGTACAAAAAGCCTTCGACACAGTTTAGCACGATGGATTAAAGTACAAGATATGCACCAATTTTAACCTCCCTCAAAAATCACAACAATTACTATGTAACTTCCTAACAGACAGAAAAATGAGGATAAAAGTCACACCTGCCTACTCTGACCACTTCACACTGCATGCAGGAGTCCCACAAGGATCAGTCCTGTCCCCAACACTATACATTCTTTACACAAACGACTTACCCGACCCCTTACACATCGACTCTCTGACAATACAGTACGCCGACGATGTAACCCAACTAGTCAGACACAGAACTCTTGATCACCTAACAGACAAAGCACACAGGGAACTCGAACAAGTTACACAATGGGAACTCCGATGGCGAATACAAACCAACCCGAACAAAGCACAAATCACCTACTTCGGCACCAAAAGACGACAACCACGTCACATTTACCTAAACCCCTACATCGCCTACCCTTCACCTATAACTATCAAACGAACAAACACAATCCTAGGAGTCACATTCAACGACACGCTCACCATGACTCTACACACCAATATGAAGGCTTTGATCGCAAACAAAACACTCGGGAATATATACAGATTCAGAACCGCATCAATCAAAACCAAAACACACCTATTCAAAGCCCTCATACGCCCACTATTGACTTATGCACCTAACACACTCCAGCTTGCACCACCATCAAGCGCCAAGAAACTTCAAGTCATACAAAACAAAGCACTAAGATTCATCCATAACACACACTGGTCATCCTTCACCCGAAATAGTCATCTACATGAACTCAGCTCCCTCCCCCCACTTAACATCTACTGGAGACAACTAGGTGACAAACAAATAGAATCACTCCTCACTACTTACCCTCAATGGCAGGATTATTTCGACAACATCATACTCCCACGCAGATTCAGAGACAGAAATCCCTCCATACTAAACAGACCAAACACTCCCCTCCCACCTCCCTTGTATTAATAACTTCCCTATAACCACACCCAAAAAAAAAAAAATTCCCCCCCAAATTAAACCTAACCTCTCCTTAACCCTCACCCAACGATTCCCTCCTCCCCCCTCACTCCAAACCCCACGCCACCAACTCAAACTCAAGACCACTCAAAAAAAAAAAAAAAAAAAATAACCCAATTAACCTGCACTAACACCCCACCCAAAAAAAAAAAAAGAAAAGAAAAGACCCTAACAATCCCCCCAAAATAAAAACCTAACATACCCAGCCGTTACTAGCAATCCCACACAAAATAAAAAATAACCATTCCACCACTAACTAACCACACCCTATCACTCCTCCCAAAATAAAAACCTAACACACCCAGCCATTACTAGCAATCCCACACAAAATAAAAATTAACCATTCTACCTTTAACTAACCACACCCTATCACTCCTCCCAAAACAAATACCTAACTTACCCATCCCATACTAACTCGGATGACATGTATGTTTCCCTTAGCCAATAAGGTCGAGGAGAGTTGCGCAGTACCTGCAGCAAGCCCTCTCCCTCTAGAATGTTACCAACACTGTTTTATGAGCACCTCCCTTAGCCAATAAGGTCGGAAAGGTGTACCTAAAAACGGTACCATCAACGGATGATATGAACGCCTCCCTTAGCCAATAAGGTCGGGGAGGGGTGCATTGTTCCTGTACACAAACCCTCTCCCTCAATAATGGGACCAGAACTCACAATACCTGCAAGAGCCTACCACGCAATTGCAGAAGTCCTTTACTAGCCAAAGGAAAGAATGAATGCAATAATTAACCCAACTCACAATACCTGCAAGAGCCTACCACGCAATTGCAGAAGTCCTTTACTAGCCAAAGGAAAGAAAGAATGCAATAATTAACCCAACTCTGCCAACCACCAACAAAACCTGTAATCCTCCCAAAAGAAAAACTTAACCCACCCAACCTTACTCACAATCCCTCCTAAAAAAAAAAAAAATGCTAACTCTCCATCCAATCACTAATCAACACCCTCAATCCCCAAAGAAAACTTAATATACCCGACATTTCTAATAATCCCTTCGACCCTCCTAAAAAAAAAAAAAAACCTATGACTCAATACAACTATTCATTAGCAACACAAATCATATCACACCTAAGGAATCCTTCCATACTATAAATTAACCAACAACCTCCTAAGTCCCCCTCTCCTCTCCTCGCCTCCCCTCTCCTCTCCTCTCCTCTCCCCTCCTCCCGACAACCGAACCATACCTGACCTTATAACAATTATCCTAACCCTCCCCCTCTCCCCTTACTACATTTCCACGCAAACGCATACACACTCACACAACAACCCCCCCTAAGCAATTCTAATTCACCTCAAATCAACATACAACCTCCACCCCCGCCAATCCCCAAACACAAACTCCCCCCCCTCCCACAACCAATCTCCAAACACAACACCCCCGCCAGACAAAGCCTCTCATAACACCACAACTCTCCAAAACCAAATCAAACATACCCAACCTCTATACCAGCCACTGTCAACATTATCGACCTAACTCAAGACTGAAACCAAACAACCTATATCTCACTCATCTCCGTTCACAATTTGACAAAGCTCAAATCTGTCCCCTGCTATTACTAAATAACTCTCCTACGATACACTCATCCTTCCTTACTACGAATACTTTGACATTTCAAGCTCAAAGATTCAAAACTCTTCCTCCAACTCTCTCTGACATAGCTGAAAGACCCACAACTCTCAGAAACAAATCAAAACATACCCAACGTCTGTGACATCCAATTCTCAATAAAATCGACCTAACTCAAGACTGAAACCATTCAGCCTATATCTCATTCTCGTCTCCGTTCATAATTTGACAAAAAAGCTCAAATCTGTCTGCTGCTATTACTAAAAACTCTCCTACGATACGCTCATCCTTCCTTACTATGAATACTTTGACATTTCAAGCTCAAAGATTCAAACCCTTCCTCCAACTCGCTCTGTTCCTCTTTGACATAGCTCAAAGACTTTACCTTCTTCTTTCTCCAAACAACCCTACGACTAGCAAAATTTCCATGTTTTCACCTTCTCTGTTAATTTGTTCGTGTGTGGCCTGTGCGTCCGTCCACCTGCGTTTCTCGGCTTGCACCGCCGCCGTGGCGGGGCGGTTCTTCCTCCGCTTTGCCAACACTGCCTAAGCTAGACGACAACCAGAGCACCCGCGTTGGCCCTTTGCTTGCCCGGACCTGCTCCCGCCCTCCCTCTGCCTCGTCCTGATTGTGATTGTTGCACCCTCAGGGCATTTTGCCTACCCCCTCACGCAAGCGGTGTTTAGCCACTGCACCTGTTCTCTCCTTCTAAAATTCACTTCCATCCTCCCTTTATTCTTCCTCTGAACCTCCTTCCCCCCTGTCACTAGCATTTTTCTAGTTCTAGTATAATAAAGTCGCATGATCGAGTATAACAAAGTCCCATAATCGAGTATAACAAAGTCCCCTGATCGAAAATAACTAAGTCCCCTGATCGAGTATAACAAAGGACCGTAATGGCGTATAACAAAGTCCCAAGATCGCGTATAACAAAGTCTTCTGATCGAGTATAACAAAGTCCCCTGATCGAGTGTAACAAACTACCCTGATCGAGTATAACAAAGTGCCCTGATCTAGAATAACAAAGTCCCCTGATCGAATATAACAAAGTCCATTAATCGAGTATACGAAAGGCACCTGACCGAATATAACAAAGTCCCGAGTCGAGTAAAACAAATACCCCTAATTGAGTATAACAAAGCCCCCTGATCGAGTATAACAAAGTCCCCTGATCGAGTATAACAAAGTCCCCTGATCGAGTAAAACAAAGCCCCCTCTTCGAGTATAAGAAAGTCCCCTGGTCCAGTATAACAAAGTCCCTGATCGAGAATAACAAAGCCCCATCATTGAGTATAACCAATTCACCGAATCGAGTATAACTAAGTCCCCTGATCGAGTATAACAAAGTCCCCTGATCGAGTAAAACAAACACCCTTGATCGAGTATAACAAAGCCCCTGATCGAACATAACAATGTCCCGTCATCGAGTATAACAAAGCCCCCTGATCGAGTATAAGAAAGGCACCTTATCGAATATAACAATGTCCCTAGTCGAGTATAACAAAGTCCCCTGATCGAGTATAACAAACCCCCTCATCGAGTATAAAAAAGCCCCCTGGTCGAGTATAACAAAGTCCGCAGATCGAGTACAACAATGTCACCTTATCGAGAATAACAAAGTCCCCTGATCGAGTATAACAAAGCCCCCTGATCGAGTATACCAATGCCCATGATCGAGTATAAAAAAGTCCCCTGATCGGGTATAACAAAGTCCCCTGATCGAGTATAACAAAGTCCCCTGGTCGTGTATAACAAAGTCCCCTGGTCGAGTATTACAAAGTCCCCTGATCGAGTATAACAAAGTCCCCTCATCGAGTTTAACAAAACTCCCCTGATCGAGTATAAAAAAGCCCCCTGGTCGAGTATAACAAAGTCCCAAGATCGCGTATGAGAAAGTCTCCCGATCGAGTATAACAAAGTGCCATGATCGAGAATAACAAAGTCCCCTGATCGAGTTTAACAAAGTCCCCTTATCGACTACAATAAAGCCCCTGATCGAGTATAACAAAGTCCCCTGATCGAGTATAACAAAGTCCCGTGATCGAGTATAACAAAGCCCCCTCATCGAGTTTATCAAAACCCCCTGATCGAGTATAAAAAAGCCCCCTGGTTGAGTATAACAAAGTCCCCTGGACGAGTATAATAAAGTCCCATGATCGAGTATAACAAAGGCCCCTGATCGAGTATAACAAAGTCTCCTGATCGAGTATAACAAAGGACCCTAATGGCGTATAACAAAGTCCCAAGATCGCGTATAACAAGTCTCCTCATCGAGTATAACAAAGTCCCCTGATCGAGTATAACAAAGTACCCTGATCGAGTATAACAAAGTGCCCTGAACGAGAATAACAAAGTCCCCTGATCGATTTTAACAAAGTCCCCTTATCGAGTACAATAATGCCCCTGATCGAGTATAACAAAGTCCCCTGAGTATAACAAAGTCCCATAATCGAGTATAACAAAGGCCCCTGATCGAGTATAACAAAGTCCCCTGATCGAGTATACTAAAGTCGCCTGATCGAGTATAACAAAGTACGCTGATCGAGTAAAACAAAGCCCCCTGATCGAGTATAACAAAGTCCCCTGGTCGAGTAAAACAAAATCTCCTGATCGAGTATAACAAAGTCCCCTGATAGAGTATAACAAAGCCCCCTCATCGAGTTTAACAAAACCCCCTGATCGAGTATAAATAAGGCCCCTGGTCGAATATAACAAAGTCCTCTGGTCGAGTATAACAAAGTCCCATGATCGAGTATAACACAGGCCCCTTATCGAGTATAACAAAGGCCCCTTGTCGAGAATAACAAAATCCCCTGATCGAGTATAACAAAGTCCCCTGATCAAGTAAAACAAACACCCCTGATTGAGTTTAACAAAACCCCTGATCGAGTATAAAAAAGCCCCCTGGTCCGGTATAACAAAGTCCTTTTGGTCGAGTATAACAAAGTCCCATAATCGAGTATAACAAAGGTATATAACAAAGGCCCCTGGTCGAGTATAACAAAATCCCATGATCGAGTATAACAAATTCCTCTCATCGAGTTTAACAAAACTTCCTTGATCGAGTATTAAAAAGCCCCCTGGTCGAGTATAACAAAGTCCCAAGATCGAGTATAACAAAGTCCCCTGATCGAGTATAACAAAGTCCCCTGATCGAGTATAACAAAGCCCGATGATCGAGTATAACAAAGTCCCTTGATTAAGAATAACAAAGTCCCCTGATCGAGTATAAGATAGTCCCCTGGTCGAGTATAACAAAGTCCCCTGGTCGAGTATAACAAAGTCCCATAATCGAGGATAACAAAGGCCCCTTATCGAGTATAACAAAGGCCCCTGGTCGAGTATAACAAAATCCCCTGATAGAGTATAACAAAGTCCCCTGATCGAGTATAAATAAGTGCCCTAATTGAGCATAACTAAGTCCCCTAGTCGAGTATAACAAAGTCCCCTGGTCGAGTATAACAAAGTCCCATAATCGAGTATAACAAAGGCACCTTATCGAGTATAACAAAGCCCCCTAATCGATTATAAAATAGCCCCATGGTCGAGTATAACAAAGTCCGCAGATCAAGTACAACACAGTCACCTTATCGAGAATAACAAAGTCCCCTGATCGAACATAACAATGTCCCGTCATCGAGTATAACAAAGCCCCCTGATCGAGTATAAGAAAGGCACCTGATCGAATATAACAATGTCCCTAGTCGAGTATAACAAAGTCCCCTGATCGAGTATAACAAACCCCCTCATCGAGTATAAAAAAGGACCTTGGTCGAGTATAACAAAGTCCGCAAATCGAGTACAACAATGTCACCTTATCGAGAATAACAAAGTCCCCTGATCGAGTATAACAAAGCCCCCTGATCGAGTATACCAATGCCCATGATCGAGTATAAAAAAGTCCCCTGATCGAGTATAACAAAGTCACCCTGATCGAGTATAACAAAGTCCCCTGGTCGTCTATAACAAAGTCCCCTGGTCGAGTATTACAAAGTCCCCAGATCGAGTATAACAAAGTCCCCTCATCGAGTTTAACAAAACCCCCCTGATCGAGTATAAAAAAGCCCCCTTTTCGAGTATAACAAAGTCCAAAGATCGCGTATAAGAAAGTCTCCCGATCGAGTATAACAAAGTGCCATGATTGAGAATAACAAAGTCCCCTGATCGACTTTAACAAGGTCCCCTTATCGACTACAATAAAGCCCCTGATCGAGTATAACAAAGTCCCCTGATCGAGTATAACAAAGTCCCCTGATCGAGTATAACAAAGCCCCCTCATCGAGTTTAACAAAACCCCCTGATCGAGTATAAAAAAGCCCCCTGATCGAGTATAACAAAGTCACCTGGACGAGTATAATAAAGTCCCATGATCGAGTATAACAAAGGCCCCTAATCGAGTATAACAAAGTCTCCTGATCGAGTAAAACAAAGGACCCTAATGGCGTATAACAAAGTCCCAAGATCGCATATAACAAAGTCTCCTCATCGAGTATAACAAAGTCCCCTGATCGAGTATAACAAAGTACCCTGATCGAGTATAACAAAGTGCCCTGAAACGAGAATAACAAAGTCCCCTGATCGAGTTTAACAAAGTCCCCTTATCTTGTACAAGAAAGCCCCTGATCGAGTATAACAAAGTCCCCTGATCGAGTATAACAAAGTCCCATAATCGAGTATACAAAAGTCCCCTGCTCGAGTATAACAAAGTTCCCTGATCGAGTATACTAAAGTCTCCTGATCGAGTATAACAAAGTCCGCTGATCGAGTATAACAAAGCCCCCTGATCGAGTATAACAAAGTCCCCTGGTCGAGTAAAACAAAATCTCCTGATCGAGTATAACAAAGTCCCCTGATTGAGTATAACAAAGCCCCCTCATCGAGTTTAACAAAACCCCCTGATCGAGTATAAATAAGGCCCCTGGTCGAGTATAACAAAGTCCCCTGGTCGAGTATAACAAACTCCCATGATCGAGTATAAATAAGGCCCCTGGTCGAGTGTAACAAATTCCCTGGTCGAATAACAAAGTCTCATGATCGAGTATAACACAGGCCCCTTATCGAGTATAACAAAGGCCCCTGGTCGAGTATAACAAACTCCTTTGGTCGAGTATAACAAAGTCCCATAATCGAGTATAACAAAGGCCCCTTATCGAATATAACAAAGGCCCCTGGTCGAGTATAACAAAATCCCCTGATCGAGTATAACAAAGTCCCCTGATCGAGTATAACAAAGTCCCCTGATCGAGTAAAACAATCAAGCCTCATCGAGTTCAACAAAACCCCCTGATCGAGTAGAAAAAAGCCCCCTGGTCGAGTATAACAAAGTCCTTTGGTCGAGTATAACAAAGTCCCATAATCGAGTATAACAAAGGCCCCTTATCGAATATAACAAAGGCCCCTGGTCGAGTATAACAAAAGCCCATGATCGAGTATAACAAATTCCTCTCATCGAGTTTAACAAAACTCCCTTGATCGAGTATTAAAAAGCCCCGTGGTCGAGTATAACAAAGCCCCCTGATCGAGTATAACAATGTCCCCTCATCGACTATAACTAAGTGCCCTAATCGATATAACAAAGGACCCTAATGCCGTATAACAAAGTCCCAAGATCAAGTATAACAAAGTCCCCTGATCGAGTATAACAAAGCCCGATGATCGAGTATAACAAAGTCCCTTGATCAAGGCTAACAAAGTACCCTGATCGAGTATAAGAAAGTCCCCTGGTCGAGTATAACAAAGTCCCCTGGTCGAGTATAAGAAAATCCCATAATCGAGTATAACAAAGTCCCATAATCGAGTATAACAAAGGCCCCTTATCGAATATAACAAAGGCCCCTGGTCGAGTATAACAAAATCCCATGATCGAGTATAACAAATTCCTCTCATCGAGTTTAACAAAACCTCCTTGATCGAGTATTAAAAAGCCCCCTGGTCGAGTATAACAAAGCCCCCTGATCGAGTATAACAATGTCCCCTGATCGACTATAACTAAGTGCCCTAATCGATATAACAAAGGACCCTAATGCCGTATAACAAAGTCCCAAGATCAAGTATAACAAAGTCCCCTGATCGAGTATAACAAAGTCCCATAATCGAGTATAACAAAGGCCCCTTATCGAATATAACAAAGGCCCCTGGTCGAGTATAACAAAACCCCTGATCGAGTATAACAAAGTCCCCTGATCGAAAATAACTAAGTCCCCTGATCGAGTATAACAAAGGACCCTAATGGCGTATAACAAAGTCTCAAGATCGCGTATAACAAAGTCTCCTGATCGAGTATAACAAAGTACCCTGATCGAGTATAACAAAGTACCCTGATCGAGTATAACAAAGTGCCCTGATCTAGAATATCAAAGTCCCCTGATCGAGTATAACAAAGTCCACTAATCGAGTATAAGAAAGGCACCTTACCGAATATAACAAAGTCCCGAGTCAAGTAAAACAAACACCCCTAATTGAGTATAACAAAGCCCCCTGATCGAGTATAACAAAGTCCCCTGATCGAGTATAACAAAGTCCCCTGATCGAGTAAAACAAAGCCCCCTCTTCGAGTATAAGAAACTCCCCTGGTCGAGTATAACAAAGTCCCTGATCGAGAATAACAAAGCCCCATCATCGAGTATAACTAATTCACCGAATCGAGTATAACTAAGTCCCCTGATCGAGTATAACAAAGTCCCCTGATCGAGTAAAACAAACACCCCTGATCGAGTATAACAATGTCCCCTGATCGAACATAACAATGTCCCGTCATCGAGTATAACAAAGCCCCCTGATCGAGTATAAGAAAGGCACCTGATCGAATATAACAATGTCCCTAGTCGAGTATAACAAAGTCCCCTGATCGAGTATAACAAACCCCCTCATCGAGTATAAAAAAGCCCCCTGGTCGAGTATAACAAAGTCCTCAGATCGAGTACAACTGTGTCACCTTATCGAGAATAACAAAGTCCCCTGATCGAGTATAAGAAAGCCCCCTGATCGAGTATACCAATGCCCATGATCGAGTATAAAAAAGTCCCCTGATCGAGGATAACAAAGTCCCCTGATCGAGTATAACAAAGTCTCTGACGAGTACAAGAAAGCTCTTGATCGAGTATATAACAAAGTCCCCTGAGTATATAATGTCCTATAATCGAGTATATAACAACAAAGTCCCCTGATCGAGTATACTAAGGTCTCCTGATCGAGTATAACAAAGTCCGCTGATCGAGTATAACAAAGCCCCCTGATCGAGTATAACAATGTCCCCTGGTCGAGAAAAACAAAATCTCCTGATCGAGTATAACAAAGTCCCCTGATAGAGTATAACAAAGCCCTCTCATCGAGTTTAACAAAACCCCCTGATCGAGTATAAATAAGGCCCCTGGTCGAGTATAACAAAGTCCCCTGGTCGAGTATATCAAAGTACCATGATCGAGTATAAATAAGGCCCCTGGTCAGGTGTAACAAAGTCCCCTGGTCGAATAACAAAGTCCCATGATCGATTATAACATAGGCCCCTTATCGAGTATAACAAAGGCCCCTGGTCGAGTATAACAAAGTCCTTTGGTCGAGTATAACAAAGTCCCATAATCGAGTATAACAAAGGCCCCTTATCGAATATAACAAAGGCCCCTGGTCGAGAATAACAAAATCCCTGATCGAGTATAACAAAGTCCCCTGATCGAGTATAACAAAGTTCCCAGATCGAGTAAAACAAACAACCCTCATCGAGTTTAACAA
>NW_024739356.1:0-10300 GCF_018991925.1 Homarus americanus | reverse complement strand
TGTTATACTCGATAAGGGGATTATGTTATACTCGACCAGGGGACTTTGTAATACTCGATCATGGGACTTTGTTATACTCGAACAGGGAACGTTGTTATACTCGATTAGGGGACTTTGTTATACTCGATCAGGGGACTTTGTCTTACTCGATCAGGGCCCTTTGCTATTCTCGACCAGGGGACTTTGTTATAATCGATCAGGGGACTTTGTTATGCTCGATCTGGGACTTTGTTATACTCGATCAGTGGACTTTCCTATATTTGACGAATGGACTTTGCTATACTCGATCAGGGGACTTTGTTATACTTGATCAGGGGACTTTGTTATACTCGATCAGGGGACTTTGTTATATTTGATTAGGGGACTTTGTTATACTCGATCAGGGGACTTTGTTACACTGGACCAGGGGACATTTTTATTCTCGATTAGGGGACTTAGTTATTCTCGATCAGGGGACTTTTGTTACACGCGATCAGGGAACTTTGTTATACTCGACCAGGGGCCTTTGTTACACTCGATTAGGGGACTTTGTTATACTCGATAAGGGGACTTTGTTATACTCGATAAGGGGAATTTGTTATACTCGAGTAGGGGGCTTTGTTATACTCGATTCTGGGACTTTGTTATACTCGATGAGGAGGCTTTGTTAAACTCGATCAGGGGACTTTGCTATCCTCGACCAGGGGACTTTGTTATACTCGATTAGGGGACTTTGTTATACTCGACCAGGGATCTTTTTTATCCTTGACCAATGGACTTTGTTATACTGGATGAGGGGCCTTTGTTATACTCGATGAGGGGACTTTGTTATTCTCGACCAGGGGACTTTGTTATACTCGATCAGGGGACTTTTTTATACCCGATTAGGGGACTTTCTTATACTCGATTAGGGGAGTTTGTTATACTCGATGAGGAGGCTTTGTTATACTCGACCAGGGGACTTTGCTATAGTCGACCAGAGAACTTTGTTATACTCGATTAGGGGACTTTGTTATACTCGACCAGAGGACTTTGTTATACTCGTCTAGGGGCTTTTTTATACTTGATCAGGGCACTTTGTCTTACTCGATCAGGGCCCTTTGCTATACTCGAACGGGGGACTTTGTTATAAACGATCAGGGGACTTTGGTATGCTCGATCTAGGGACTTTGTTATACTGGGCCAGGGAACTTTTTTATACTCGATAAGGGACTTTGTTACACTGGACCAGGGGACATTTTTATACTCGATCAGGGGACTTTGTTATACCCGATCAAGGGACTTTTGTTACACTCGATCAGGGGACTTTGTTATACTCGACCAGGGGCCTTTGTTATACTCGATTAGGGGACTTTGTTATACTCGATAAGGGAACTTTGTTATACTCGATAAGTGGAAATGTTATACTCGATAAGGGGACTTTGATTGACTCGAACTGGGGACTTTGTTATACTCGACCAGGGGACTTTGTTGTACTCGATAATGGGATTTTGTTATACTCGATCAGGGGACTTTGTTATACTCGATCAGGGGGCTTTGTTATACTCGATCAAAAGCCTTTGTTATACTCGATCAGGGGAGTTTGTTATACTCGATCAGGGGACTGTGTTATACTCGATCAGGAGGCTTTGTTATACTCGATCAGGGGACTTTCCTATACTCGACCAGGGGACATTGTTATACTCGATCAAGGGACTTTGTTATACTCGACCAGGGATCTTTTTTATACCTGACCAATGGACTTTGTTATACTCGATGAGGGGCCTTTGTTATACTGGATGAGGGGACTTTGTTATACTCGACCAGGGGATTTTGTTATACTCGATCAGGGGACTTTTTTATACTCGACCAGAGGACTTTGTTATACTCAATCAGGAGATATGTTATACTCGATCTGGGGACTTTGTTATACTCAACCAGGGGACTTTGTTATACTCGACCAGGTGACTTTGTTATATGCGATAAGGAGACTTTGTTATACTCGATTAGGGGCCTTTGTTATACTCGATGAGGGGACTTTATTATACTCGACCAGGGGACTTTGCTATAGTCGACCAGGGGAATTTGTTATACTCGATTAGGGGACTTTGTTATACTCGACCAGGGGACTTTTTTATACTTGATCAGGGGACTTTGTCTTACTCGACCAGAGGCCTTTGTTATACTCGATCGGGGGACTTTGTTATACTCGATGAGTGGACTTTACTATATTTGACCAACGGACTTTGCTATACTCGATGAGGGGCCTTTGTTATACTCGATCAGGGGACTTTGTTATTCTCGATCAGAGGACTTTATTATACTCGACGAGGGGCCTTTTTATACTCGATTACAAAACTTTGTTATACTCGACCAGGAGACTTTGTGATACTCGATCAGGGGACTTTGTTATACTCCTCCAGGGACTTTGTTATATTCGATCAGGGGATATGTAATACTCGATCAGGGGACTTTGTTATACTCGATCAGGGGTCTTTGTTATACTCGTCCAGGGGGCTTTGTTATACTCGATCAGGGGACTTTGTTATATTCGATCAGGGGACTTTGTCTTACTCGATCATGGCCTTTGTTATACTTGACCAGGGGACCTTGTTTCACTCGATCATGGCCCTTTGCTATACTCGACCAGGTGACTTTGTTATAATCGATCAGGGGACATTGTTATGCTCGATCTGGGACTTTGTTATACTCGATCAGTGGACTTTCCTATATTTGACCAATGGACTTTGCTATACTCGATGAGGGGCCTTTGTTATACTCGATCAGGGGACTTTGTTATACTCGACCAGGGGACCTTGTTATACTCTATCAGGGGACTTTGTCATACTCGACCAGAGGACTTTGTTATACTCGATCAGAGGATATGTTAAACTCGATCAGGGGACTTTGTTACTCGATGAGGGGACTTTGTTATACTCGACCAGGGGACTTTGTTATACTCGATAAGGCGGCTTTGTTATACTCGATCAGGGGACTTTTTTATACTTGAACAGAGGACTTTGTTATACTCGATTAGGGGACTTTGTTATACTCGACTTGGGGACTTTTTTATACTTGACCAATGGACTTTGTTATACTCAATGAGGGGCCGTTGTTATACACGACCAGGGGACTTTGATATACGCGATCAGGGATCTTTTTTATTCTCGACCAGTGGACTTTGTTATACTCGATCAGGGGATATGTTATACTCGATCAGGGGACTTTGTTGCACTCAACCAGAGGACTTTGTTATACTCGATCAGGGGACTTTGTTATACTCAATCAGGGGACTCTGTTATACTCGATTAGGGGCCTTTGTTATACTCGATGAGGGGCTTTGTTATACTCGACCAGGGGACTTTGCTATACTCGACCAGGGGAATTGGTTATACTCGATCAGGGGGTTTTGTTATACTCGATGAGGGGACTTTTTTATACTTGATCAGGGGACTTTGTCATACTCGATCAGTGAACTTTCCTATATTTGACCAATGGACTTTGCTATACTCGATGAGGGGTCTTTGTTATACTCGATCACTGGGCTTTGTTATACACGACCAGGGGACTTTGTTATACTCGTTCAGGGGTCTTTGTTATACTCGACCAGAGGACTTTGTTATACTCGATCAGGGGATATGTTATACTCGATCTGGGGACTTTGTTTTACTCGATTAGGGGACTTTGTTATACTTGATCATAGGACTTTGTTATACTCAAACAGGGGCCTTTGTTATACTCGATTAGAAAACTTTGTTGTACTCGACCAGGGGACTTTGTTATACCCTTACCAGGGACTTTTTTATACTCGATCTGGGGATATGTTTTACTCGATCAGGGGACTTTGTTATACTCGGTTCAGGGGACTTTGTTATACTCGTCGAGGGGGCTTTGTTATACTAGGATCAGGGGACTTTGTTATGCTCGATCAGGGGACTTTGTCTTACTCGATTAGGGCCCTTTGTTATACTCGACCAGGGGACTTTGTTATAATCGATTAGGGGACTTTGTTATGCTCCATCTGGGGACTTTGTTAAAATGGGCCAGGAGACGTTGTTATACTCTATCAGGGGATATGTTATACTTGATTAGGGGACTTTGATATACTGGACCAGGGGACTTTTTTATACTCGATTAGGGGACTTTGTTATACTCGATGAGTGAACTTTGTTATACTCGTCTAGGGGGCTTTGTTATAATCGATCAGGGGACTTTGTTATACTCGATTAGGGAACTTTGGTATGCTCAATCTAGGGACTTTGTTATACTGGGGCAGGGAACTTTTTTATACTCGATCAGGGGACTTTGTTACACTGGACCAGGGGACATTTTTATACTCGATCAGGGGACTTTGTTATACTTCATCAGGGGACTTTTGTTACACTCGATCAGGGGACTTTGTTATACTCGACCAGGGGCCTTTGTTATACTCGATCAGGGGACTTTGTTATACGCGATTTGGAGACTTTGTTATACTCGATTAGGGGCCTTTGTGATACTGGATCAGGAGACTTTTTTATACTCCACCAAGGACTTTGTTATATTCGATCAGGGGATATGTAATACTCGATCAGGGGACTTTGTTATACACGATCAGGATCTTTGTTATACTCGTCCAGGGGGCTTTGTTATACTCGATCAGGGGACTTTGATATACTCGATCAGGGGACTTTGTCTCATTCGATCAGGGCCTTTGTTATACTCGACCTGGGGACTTTGTTATAATCGATTAGGGGACTTTGTTACGCTCGATCTGGGGACTTTGTTATACTAGGCCAGGAGACTTTGTAATACTCGATCAGGGGATATGTTATACTCGATCAGGGGACTTTGTTATACTGGACCAGGGGACTTTGTTATACTCGATCATGGGACTTTGTTATATTCGATCAGGGAACTTTGTTATACTCGTCCTGGGGGCTTTGTTATACTCGATCAGGGGACTTTGTTATACACGATCAGGGATCTTTGTTATACTCGTCCAGGGGGCTTTGTTATACTCGATCAGGGGACTTTGTTATACTCGATCAGGGGACTTTGTCTCATTCGATCAGGGCCTTTGTTATACTCGACCTGGGGACTTTGTTATAATCGATCATGGGACTTTGTTACGCTCGATCTGGGGACTTTGTTATACTGGGCTTGGAGACTTTGTAATACTCGATCAGGGGATATGTTATACTCGATCAGGGGACTTTGTCTTACTCGATCAGGGCCCTTTGCTATTCTCGACCAGGGGACTTTGTTATAATCGATCACGGGACATTGTTATGCTCGATCTGGGACTTTTTTATACTCGATCAGTGGACTTTCCTATATTTGACCAATGGACTTTACTAAACTCGATGAGGGGCCTTGGTTATACTCGATCAGGGGACTTTGTTATACTCGACCAGGGGACTTTGTTATACTCGATCAGGGGACTTTGTCATACTCGACCAGAGGACTTTGTTATACTCGATCAGAGGATATGTTATACTCGATCAGGGGACTTTGTTATACTCGATCAGGGGACTTTGTTATACTTGATTAGGGGACTTTGTTATACTCGATCAGGGGACTTTGTTACACTGGACCAGGGGACATTTTTATGCTCGATTAGGGGACTTTGTAATTCTCGATCAGGGGACTTTTGTTACACTCGATCAGGGAACTTTGTTATACTAGACCAAGGGTCTTTGTTATACTCGATTAGGGGACTTTGTTATACTCGATAAGGGGACTTTGTTATACTCGATAAGGGGAATTTGTTATACTCGATAAGGGGACTTTGTTAGACTCGAACAGGGGACTTTGTTATACTCGACCAGGGGACTTTGTTATACTCGATTAGGCGGCTTTGTTATACTCGATCTTGGGACCTTCTTATACTCGATGAGGGGCCTTTGTTATACTCGATGAGGGGCCTTTGTTATACTAGATAAGGGGACTTTGTTATACTCGATTACAGGCCTTTTTTAGACTCGATCAGGGGACTTTGTTATACTCGAGCAGGGGGCTTTGTTATACACGATCAGGGGACTTTGTTATACTCGATGAGGAGGCTTTGTTATACTCGATCAGGGGACTTTGCTACACTCAACCAGGGGACTTTGTTATACTCGAGTAGGCGGCTTTGTTATACTCGATTAGGGGACTTTGTTATACTCGATCAGGGGATTTTGTCTTACTCGATCAGGGCCTTTGTTATACTCGACCTGGGGACTTTGTTATAATCGATCAGGGGACTTTGTTACGCTCGATCTGGGAACTTTGTTATACTGGGCCAGGGGACTTTGTAATACTCGATCAGGGGATATGTTCTACTCGATAAGGGGACTTTGTTATACTCGACCAGGGGACTTTGTTATACTCGATCATGGGACTTTGTTATACTCGATCGGGGGACTTTGTTATACTTGATTAGGGGACTTTGTTATACTCGATCAGGGGACTTTGTTACACTGGACCAGGGGACATATTTATACTCGATTAGGGGACTTTGTTATTCCCGATCAGGGGACTTTTGTTACACTCGATCAGGGAACTTTGTTATACTCGACCAGGGACCTTTGTTATACTCGATTAGGGGACTTTGTTATACTCGATATGGGGACTTTGTTATACTTGAAAAGGGGAATTTGTTATATTCGATAAGGGGACTTTGTTAGACTCGAACAGTGGACTTTGTTATACTCGACTAGGGGCCTTTGTTATACTCGATCAGGGGCCTTTGTTATACTAGATCAGGGACTTTGTTATACTCGATTAGAGGCCTTTGTTATTTTCGATGAGGGGGCTTTGTTATACTCGACCAGAGGACTTGCTATAGTCATCCAGGGGACTTTTTTATTCTCGATCAGGGGACTTTGTTACACTGGAACAGGGGATATTTTATACTCGATTAGGGGACTTTGTTATACGCGATCAGGGGACTTTTGTTATACTCGATAAGGGAACTTTGTTATACTTGATAAGGGGAATTTGTTATACTTGATAAGGGGACTTTCAAAGACTCGAAAAGGGCACTTTGTTATACTCGACAAGGGGACATTGTTATACTCGATTAGGCGGCTTTGTTATACTCGATTAGGGGACTTTCTTATACTCGATGAGGGGCCTTTGTTATACTCGATCAGGGGCCTCTGTTATACTAGATCAGGGGACTTTGTTATACTCGATCAGGGGACTTTGTTATACGCGATAAGGAGACTTTGTTAAACTCGATTATGGGCCTTTGTTATACTCGATGAGGGTGCTTTATTATGCTCGACCAGGGGACTTTGTTATACTCGATTAGGGGACTTTGTTATATTCGACCACGGGACTTTTTTATACTTGATCAGGGGACTTTCTCTTACTCGACCAGAGGCCTTTGTTATACTCGATCGGGGGACATTGTTATACTCGATGAGTGGACTTTACTAAATATGTGACCAAAGGGCTTTGCTATACTCGATGAGGGGCCTTTGTTATACTTTATCAGGGGACATTGTTATACTCGACCAGGTGACATTGTTATACTCGATCAGGGGACTTTGTTATATTCGACCAGAGGACTTTGTTATACTCGATCAGGTGATATGTTATACTCGTTCAGGGGACTTTGTTATACTCGACGAGGCTTTTTTATAATTGATTAGAAAACTTTGTTATACTCTCGACCAGGAGATTTCGTGATACCATCAGGGACTTTGTTATACTCCACCTGACTTTGTTATACTCGATCAGGGGATATGTTATACTCGATCAGGGGTCTTTGTTATACTTGATCAGGGGACTTTGTTACACTTGATTAGGGGACTTTGTTTTGCTCGATCAGGGGACTTTGTTATACTTGATCAGAGGACTTTGTTCTACTCGACCAAGGGCCTTTGTTATGCTCGATTAGAAAACTTTGTTATACTCGACCAGGGAACTTTGTTATACTCCTCCAGGGACTTTGTTATACTCGATCAGTGGATATGTTATACTCGATTAGGGGACTTTGTTATACTCGGTTTAGGGGACTTTGTTATACTCGTCCAAGGGGCTTTTTTTTACTAGGATCAGGGGACTTTGTTATACTCGATGAGGGGACTTAGTCTTACTCGATCAGGGCCCTTTGTCATACTCGACCAGGGGACTTTGTTATAATCGATTAGGGGACTTTGTTATCCTCGATCTGGGGATTTTGTTATACTAGGCCAGGAGACGTTGTTTTACTCAATCAGGGGATATGTTATACTCGATCAGGGGACTTTGTTATACTGGACCAGGGGACTTTGTTATACTCGATCAGGGGACTTTGTTATACTCGATCAGGGAACTCTGTTATACTCATCTAGGGGGCTTTGTCATACTCGACCAGGGGACTTTGTTATACTCGATCAGGGGACTTTCTTATACTCGATCAGGGAACTTTGTTATACTCATCCAGGGGGCTTCGTTATACTCGATCAGGTGACTTTCTTATACTCGATCAGGGGATTTTGTCTTACACGATCAGGGCCCTTTGCTATACTCGACCGGGGGATTTTGTTATAATCGATCAGGGGACTTTGGTATGCTCGATCTAGGGACTTTGTTATACTCGATCAGGGACTTTGTTTCACTGGACCAGGGGACATTTTTATACACGATTATGGGACTTTGTTATACTCGATCAGGGGACTTTGTCTTACTCGATCAGGGCCCTTTCCTATACTCGACCGGCGGACTTTGTTATAATCGATTAGGGGGCTTTTATACTCGACCAGGGGCCTTTGTTATACTCGATTAGGGGACTTTGTTCTACTCGATAACGGGACTTTGTTATACTCGATGAGGGGAATCTGTTATACTCGATAAGGGGACTTTGTTATACTCGACCAGGGAACTTTGTTATACTCGATTAGGCGACTTTGTTATACTCGATCAGGGGACTTTCTTATACTCGATTAGAGGCCTTTTTTGGACTCGATCAGGGGACTTTGTTATACTCGAGCAGGGGCTTTGTTATACTCGATCAGGGATTTTGTTATACTTCGATCAGGGAGGCTTTTATACCGTTTACGACTTTGCTATACTCGACCAGAGATTTTATACCGACTAAGGGGCTTTATACTAGGATCAGGGACTTTGTTATACTCGATGAGGGACTTTGTTATACTCGATGAGGACTCAGTCTTACTCGATCAGCGCCCTATATACCTCGACCAGGGACTTTGTTATAATCGATTAGGAAACTTTGTTATGCCTGATCTGCGGACTTTGTTAAACTCGAAGGCAGACGTTGTTATACTCGATCAGGGATATGTTATACCCGATCAGGGACTTTGTTACTCGACCAGGGGACTTTGTTATACCTGATCAGGGGACTTTAATATACTCTCGGGATCAGGAACTTGTTATACTCATCCAGGGCTTTTGGTCATACTCGTTCAGGGGACTTTCTTATACTCGATCAGGGGATTTTGTCTTACACGATCAGGGACCTTTGCAATACTCGACCGGGGGACTTTGTTATAATCGATCAGGGGACTTTGGTATGCTCGATCTAGGGACTTTGTTATACTGGGCCAGGGGACTTTTTCATACTGGATCTAGGGACTTTGTTACACTGGACCAGGGGACATTTTTATTCTCAATTAGGGGACTTTGTTATCCTCGATCAGGGGACTTTGTTAGACTGGACCAGGAGACTTTGTTATACTCGATTAGGGAACGTTGTTATACTCGATCAGGGAACTTTGTTATACTCATCCAGGGGGCTTTGTTATTCTCCATGAGGGAACTTTGTTATACTCGATCAGGGACTTTGTTATACTCGACCAGGGGCCTCTGTTATACTTGATTAGGGGACTTTGTTATACTCGATCAGGGGACTTTGTTATACTCGAGCAGGGAGCTTTGTTATACTCGATCAGGGGACTTTGTTATACTCGATCAGGAGGCTTAGTTATACTCGATTAGGGGACTTTGCTATACTCGACCAGGGGACTTTGTTATACTCGAGCAGGGGGCTCTGTTATACTAGATTAGGGGACTTTGTCTTACTCGCTCAGGGCCCTTTGCTATACTGGACCGGGGACTTTGTTATAATCGATCAGGGGACTTTGGTATGCTTGATCTAGGGACTTTGTTATGCTGGGCCAGGGGACTTTTTTATACTCGATCAGGGGACTTTGTTACACTGGACCAGGGGACATTTTTATACTCGATTAGGGGACTTTGTTACACTCGATGAGGGACTTTGTTATACTCGTCCAGGGCCTTTGTTATACTCGATTAGGAGACTTTGTTTTTCTCGATAAGGGGACTTTGTTATACTCGATAAGGTGAATTTGTTATACTCGATAAGGGGACTTTGTTAGACTCGAACAGGGGACTTTGTTATACTCGA
>NW_024739355.1:0-24234 GCF_018991925.1 Homarus americanus | reverse complement strand
GAGATTGACAGTATCCGGGCTCAACCAGATATGCTGAGGTTATAATAATTATATTTGAACTTACATATTGCGTGATTAGGTTCTAGCTCTCAAGCCTTTGTCATTTAGTTAAAAGCATGTTTATTTTGAGGTAGCCATTGTTTCAAGGAAGGGGTGATGACCTCTAGCCAGGTTCTTGTGGAGCTGGCTGAGCAATGTATCTTTTGTTTTAATAAGAGTGGAAGGAAGGGGCAAGAAAACAAGGG
Source organism: Homarus americanus (assembly GCF_018991925.1). Classification (NCBI taxonomy): domain Eukaryota; kingdom Metazoa; phylum Arthropoda; class Malacostraca; order Decapoda; family Nephropidae; genus Homarus; species Homarus americanus. The sequence goes on along the minus strand of NW_024739355.1, from coordinate 23,989 downwards.
TTGGAGAGGCCAAGGATAGTGTCCTTTGATCACTCTCATCTTTTAATGAAGCGTTTTGTTTATATAGTAGGGAAGTTTAATTTTTAGGAATAGTTGTAGGATCCAACTTACTACTTTGTTCACAAGGAGGTGGTCCTATCTTTTGGTTTAATTGAAAGATTGAAGCTTGACTTGAAGGTACAGTATTTAATGGGTATACAGTTCTTTGTTTTTGTATTGAATTTGATAATTTTTAGATGTATTTTGGTACTGGTGGTGGGTTGTCGACTTTTATTCTGCTTAATCTGAACCAAGCGTGTTCTTCTCTTGCTATTCTTACTGGTTCGTTGTCGAGCCAGTTTGCTACAGTTTCTGAGTCTAAATCTCGTACTTTTTCCCATGTTCTTTTGGCTTGGATGTAGATGTCTACGTTTACTGCGTTGATGTTGGCTCTTCTATGGAGTTCTTCGTTTGTTGCTCTTTCTTCGTAGCTGGTGTTATATTTTGTACCGTTTGAAGTTTCTTGATTCTCGTTGCGCTATATGAGTTGGTTGGTACAGGCGGGTAACACATTACTGTTTTTATTAGTGCCGTGTATAATTTCCTTTTGTTTGGCATGTTCAGTTTTTTAAATCTTCTTATTTCTGAGAGTTTGCTACGTAGTTTGTGGACTTTTTCGTTGATGAAACTCTGGTAACCATTTGTTGAGAGTTTCAGTCCTAGGATGCTGCCTTCGTTGGTGTATGGGTAAATTTCTCCATCTACTATTACTGGTTCGACCTTTTTCTTGGCAATTGGTATGATTTTAAATTTGTTGATGTTTGTCCGTATTTTCCATTTCTTTTCGAAGTCATTTATGTTTTTTATTGCTAAGGCCGTATGGCGTGCCATCATTGCTTCTGATTTTCTGGGATATGATATGATTTGTGTGATGTCATCGGCAAAGATAATGTGTTCGCTATGTTGTGTTGGTTCAGGTAAGTTGCTCGTATATATGGAGAATAGTGTTGGGGATAGGACACCTCCTTGAGGCACTTCGCTTTCTAGGTCGAAGGGTGGACCTAAATGGTTGCCAATTTGTAGCTGTGCTGTCCTGTTTTGAAGGTAGTCACATAGGATTCTTTCTATTTCTGCAGTAGGTCTAGTTTTATTATTATATATGCTAGTCCGTTGTGCCACACTTTATCAAATGCCTTTGCCACATCTCTTAAGACTATGTTTACTTGGTTTCCTTGCTGTTTTTCTTTGGCTATGATTTCTGTTATTATTGCTATTGCCGTTTGGGTTCCTCTACCTCTTCTAAAGCCGTGTTGTGTTGTCTTGGGTTGAGTTTGTTGTGGTTAACCAGGAACTTATCCAGTCTGTTATTTAGTATGCGTTCCAAGAGTTTCCCGGTTATTTCCAGGAAGGATATAGGTCCGTAGTTTATTATCTGTTTTTGATCCTTGCCTTCCTTGGGAATGAAGATCATTTTTGCCCGCTTGAGGGCATCGGGAAAGTAACCAGCGGATAAGGTTGAGTTGTAAATATTTAGGAGAGCTTCCATTGGTCTGCTGGGCAGGTTAAATAACATGTTTCGGGTTACGCCGCTCATTCCAGGGGATTTTTCTTTAAATTTGCGTAGGCAGTGTAATAGTTCGTCGTGATTTATGAATTTATTGGGTCTTAGTTTTTCTGGGTTTCCTGTGTGGTAGGGAGTCAATCTATTGCTTTGTTCTCTTAGCCAGTCATTAATTAACTCCTCGTGTTCTTCGTCAAAACTTTCGTTTTCTTCTTCTGATATTCTGATGATCTTCTTCCATTCTCCTCTGAAGGCTTCTTCTTTTTCATGGTCTGTGTAGAGTTTTTGTCCGTTTTGGTCTTTAATGTAGTTTATTGTCTGTTTTTTCGTGCCAAGTAGTTTGTTGATGTTTTGCCAGAAGTTTTTTGAGTCCTTTGTGGTGTCTAATTTTTTATTAGATTGTTCCATTTTTCGTTATTAATTTGGTTGAATGATTGTACTTGTATTGGGGATTGCTGGCCACTTCGCCTTTGGGCTATTTCGGCCGGAGCTGATGTCTTCTTTCTTCTTCTTGAGGTTTCTTCTTCTAGTCTTGGTCTTCTTTCTTGCTACAACTAATCTGATGTTCTTCTTTCTTCTTTTCTTGTTATTCTTGTGTTCTTCTTGTTCTTGGTATTTTGGTTTCTTCTTTCTTCTTGTTGTTTTATTTGGGATGAATTATGGTATGAGTGAGTGATATGATAGTGAGTTACTGACAGACCAGATGAAATGGCCGGTCAGGTGACTAGTTTCTCTGTGAATTTTTTTTTTTTTGTCTTTTGTAGCCCGTGTCTTTTTGTTTGAATATGTGTTGGCGGGTGTCAGTTTACTTGGTATATGTGCGTGTTGTATGTAATGGAAAGGTTTGTGATATGTTTCTCATGTTGTATGTTTAAATTTTTGTTTTATTCATTTTTATTTGCTTTAGGGCATGGTTACATACATATTATAAATATAAAAAGAGTTCATGCGTGTGTCATTCACAACATGCCGATAAGACGGGTCTCCTTGAGGAAGATTATTACAGCGTCACTTTTTTTATTTTTTTTTTTTAGGTTAAGGTGGGGAAAGGATGGAAGGCATGCTGGGGCTCAAGGCACAGCCAGACATGAGGGATGGAGAAGTCACAACATATAGTCGTGGGGGGAAAGGTTGGAAAAGAAGTTTAATGAGTTAAACAGAGGGGGACGACACCCCTTGTTTTACATATTACAGAGTTTGTTGGCTAACTAAGCTAACCTAGGATTTAGAATGAGATTGCACATTGGTTATTTTAGAAGACAATGACTAGATTGATTTTACAATTACAAGTTTATTAACATCTTATACTGTATTACGTTATGGACTCACTTGATTGCGACTTGTTAAATGTGAATTTATATCATCTAAGTTTTAATCTAAGGTGGATCACTGTGGCGGACATAGATGGATCGCGGGTTGGGTTGTTGTAGTGCGGGCAGACTCCGGGGCCACCAGGCGTGGGGTCTCCCTCCGTTGATGTCTTCCCCGCGTAGGTGGTCTGGGCTGTGAGGATCGTCCAGGAGCTTGTCCCAGACCTTCTTCCCTAGGCGATGGAACCTGAAGTGGAGGGCCTCTGTTTTATTTCTTAGGTGGATGGTTTCCACTGTCTCCTGCAGCGTCACTTATGGTGACATCATCTTGCAATATATTGGGTACAGTCAGCACGAAGCCTCGCTCGGCAGCTAGCATCACCAGCTGCCGGCGTTCTGGTTCGTACTGGCTGCACTCCGTCAGAATGTGTCGGATAGAAAGAATTTTGTTGCACGTGGCACAGATAGGTGGAAAGGAGTTGTCTAAATAGGCTTTTAGGTGGGTCAAATGGGTACAGTTCAACCTTAGTCTGGCAAGAACCACCTCTTCCCTCCTATTCTTTCTGTATGCTGAAAGCCAGTTTCCTATGTTAGTCTTCCAGTTGTTGTGAAGATCTAACCTCGTCCAATCAAGTTGCCACTTCCCTGTTGTATATGTCTTCCCCAAGGAGAGACACGACTGACGGTCCCAGGGTACATTGGTTGTCTCCCTGAGACCCACAGACGCTTTTGCTAATTTGTCTGCCTGTTCATTGCCCCAAATGTTGCAATGCCCAGGCACCCATATCAGCACAATATGCTTGGCACACTCATGTAGTTTATTAATAATGTTGCCCTGTATCTCATTGCTGGTAGTATCACCACCTTGAAGTGCTTTAAGAGCTGACATGGAATCTGAAATGACAGCAGCATCATTGACATCGCTTGTTATTGCAATGTCAATGGCTCTACTTATTGCAAACATCTCTGCAGTGAATATGGTTGTATGCCGCGGCAGGCGGGAGCTCCACTCCCCGTCTCTGGTCCAGATACCGGCTCCAACGTTGTCGTCAGTCTTGGACCCGTCGGTGTACACGTGAGTATAGGCGCTATATCCTTCCAGAAATTGATAGAAAAGTTGCTTCAAGAGCTCAGGATGAAGGCCATTCTTCCCTCCTGGAAGCCACGATGTTTCCACATGGAAGTTGGGGTTCTCCCATGGCGGACACAACGGTGGAACGTATCTATCAACGTCTTCGAAATGGATACCAGCATCCTGGCACAAGGTCTGGAGGCGGACAACCGAGGACGGGGACCTACGCAGCTGCAGGAAACGAAATTTAGCAACAGCACACCAACCTGGGTGGCCTGTGCCGCGCATCCTAGCCGCACTCAACCCGTACCTTAGCGTCAACATGTCCCTCCTGATGTGGAGTAGAGGGACATGGGCCTCCACCTCTAGTTTTTCTACACGGGTATGCCTGTAAGCACCCAGACATAGACGAAGGCATCGGTTCTGTATTCTGGTCAGCTTTGCGAGTGTGGTGTCGCATGCAGAAGCATACAACTGGCATCCATAATCAAGTTTTGATCTGATCAGGGTCTTATACACCATTAATAAAGATTTCCTATCGGCTCCCCATGTAGTACCTGATAAAACTTTCAGGATGTTTCTGACTTTAAGACATCTACTTTCAAGCTCGTTAATGTGGTTTTTCCACGTTAATTTCCGGTCAAAATGAACACCGAGAAATTTTACTGAAGTCTGAAATTTAATAGGAGTATTATTTAATTTTAATACTGGATTATTAATGTTACGTTTCTTAGTGAAGACTACTCCTACTGTCTTCTCAACTGAAAACCTAAATCCCCATTGTATTGCCCACTGTTCAGCGGCTTTTAGGCCGGCCTGCACCCTTTGTGCAGATAGTCTCTCGACCCGAGAGGAGCGCCAGATCGCGCAATCGTCAGCAAACAAGGAGAATTTGAGGTCACTTAAACTGGGTGCTGGTGATAGGAAATCATTAATCATTATAATAAATAATATTGGGCCCAAAACGCTGCCTTGTGGAACTCCGTTTTCTAGGACAAATGTGTCTGACTTTACGTTACCTTTTAATTTGACGGAAAAAGTTCTGACTTGCAAAAAATTTCTAATGAAAATTGGCAAATTACCTCTGAGACCCAAGGCGTGGAGCTTCATCATGAGGCCAGTCCGCCATGTCATGTCGAAAGCTTTTTCTATGTCTAGGAATACTGCAATTAGTGTTTCTTTACTGCAAAGAGCTTTTGAGATGTCAGTTTCAAGACTTATTAAATGATCTAGTGTGCTTCTACCTTGGCGGAAACCACACTGTCGATCACTCAATAAGTTGTTACTTTCCAAAAAATACATTAGTCTACGCTTTATCATACGTTCCATGACCTTACACAGACAGTTTGTGAGCGAAATCGGACGGAATGAGTTGGTGTTGGTAGGGCATTTGTCCCTCTTTGGGATCGGTACGACATGGGCAAAGTGCCATGAGTTTGGAAACGTTCTGGACGTCCAGATCTCATTGAACAATTCTAGCAATTTGTCCAGGTTTCCCTGGTCAAGGTGCTTAATCATCTCGTATCGTATACCGTCAGGTCCAGGAGTAGAGCCCTTGCCCTTATTTAAAGCAAAGGAAAGTTCCTCTGGGGAAAATGCTCGGTTGCAGTCCTGTTCATCCCCGTTCTCGAAGTCGAAATGCACGAGCTCGGCCCGATCACGGAACACGCCGAAGCGTGGATCATGATTGGTGGAGCTACTGGCATCTGCGAACTTCTGGCCGAGGGCGTTGGCAATGGCCTGGGGTTCGTCGAGAAGCCGCCCTCCACTACTCACCTGTGGGATAAAAGTCCTTCCTCCTTTTGATCTGACCCGGTTTATAGCCGACCATACCTCAGAGGAAGGGGTATCCTTGTTAATAGTGGAGACGAACGCCCGCCAAGACTCTCTCTTACACTCCCTGAGAACCCTCCTAGCCTTGGCTCTAGCTTTTTTATATTCAATTAAGTTTACAAGTGATGGAATTCTATTGAATAAACAGCATCGCCAATTTCGCTCACAGACCACTCGTCGGCAGTCTGGTGTCCACCATGGAACTCCAGGCCTGTGGGTTTTTGCAGAAGTCTTAGGAATTGTTAAATCTGCTGCGTGTATTATAGCTTGTTGTATGTGTGTAATTTTGGTGTTGATGTCTTGTCCAATGGTGTCTATACGAACGGCTCCTGAGTAGGCCCTCCAGTCTGCTTTCCTAAGGTTGTAGCGCACCTCGGGAGTAGCCGTTGGGGCGCCACACTCATAAGAAATGCAGATCGGAAAATGGTCGCTACCCAGAGAGTCGTCGTATGTAGAAAATTTACAATCTAATAGCAAGGCAGCATCAACTATAGAAAGATCTATAGCTGACGCTGTGCCATATCGTTCGTCCACTCGAGTCGCACTACCGTCATTCAGAAGAGACAAGTTGGAGTTGAGGATAGCTGCAGCCAACTGCTCTCCCCTCCCGTCAATCCGGACACTGCCCCACCGCAAATAGCGAGCATTGAGGTCGCCGAGGATCATTTTCTTTCCTGGCAGTTGGTTAAATAGCTCCTCAAGCTCACCATCGTCAATGAGCCCGCCCGGAGGACAGTATAGTGAACAGATGGCAACATAGCCAGTCCGAATCTTAACTCTGCACGCCACAGCCTGCAGGTTCACGTTCAGATTGACTCTTTGCTGGGCGAATGAACTCCGAATATATAGGGCTACCCCCCTTAGGTTGTCTCCTCTGTAGGACGTGTAGTTGTCGAATATAGGTGGGTCGTCGTGACCCGCAAGTAGCGTCTCTTGAAGGCAAAAAACGTCCGGCCGGAATAATGACATTAGTAAATGAAATTGAGCATTTTTATTCCTAGCACCTCTGCAATTCCACTGGATGATACTGAATTTTCAGTCTGAGAGTTGATATGGTCAGCGTTTTGGGCTTTATTTTTCTTTCCTCTTGTTTCTGGGGGGGAAAAGGGTACCGGGGAAGGATCCCCCGTATCAGATGAGCAGTCTCCCGGCTCCAAAGAGCCAGTACTCTGCTCGGCAGGGGCTCCCTGCCCCCGGAGTGTTTCAAGAAAGAGAAACACTGGTTGTGGTGAGGAGTCTCTTATCATGCTTCCTACCGAAAGCGATCTCCTCATTACGTCGGGGTAGGTAAGGTTGCGAGTCTGTTTGGGTTTTGGGGTCAGGTATAACTTGTTGTTAGTTTCGGTCTCGTTATTAGTCATAGTTGTATTTGTGTTCTCGTCTTTGGCGTCTGTGGTTGGATAACCGGTGATTGTGGAGTCAGTCTGTGTTGCGATGGTCTTGGTCTCAGTCTGCGTTCCAGTGGTGCACATTTTGGGAAGTGAGGTATTTTTGGATACAGCGGATGCAAAGGACATTCCAGGTGTTGGTGTCTGCAAGGACATCTCCACCTGCCTCTTAGCCTCCTTGTAGTCCAAATTGTTCTCTGCTCTCACCTTACTGATCTCATACTCCCTCAGGTAGGAAGGGCACTTCCTGTCTGAGGCAGCATGCTGACCCGAACAGTGGTAGCATTTTTCCTCCGTTTGTGTACAGTCATCGTCCCTGTGTCCGGTCTGAGCACATTTGGAGCATACCTGGGTGTTACGGCAGGCCTTACCAGTGTGTCCAAACCTTTGGCAGTTAAAACAACGCATTGGGAATGGAATGTATGTTTTGGTCTGGACCCTCTCATATCCTACCAAGACATGAGTGGGCCTAACAAGTCCGTCAAAAGTGAGTACAGCTGTAGTCGATCGTTTTCGCTCACCGTCTGTGGTCTTCCTATTAAATACGAAAGCATCGACGACTCCTTGATCTTTCATGTGGTACTTAATTTCGTCATTAGTCATCCCCTGAAATTCGTAGCTGTTAACTACAGCCTTACAGGTGTTGAGAAATGCTGGGATATACGGTTCCACAGTCGTTGAATGAAAAGTTTTTAGATTCAAGGCGTCCCTCATTTGCTGTGCGTCTTTAACGGTAACTTGGAGTTCGCCTTTTCTTGTCTTTCGGACTTTCTCCACGTCCCCTATCTGATCCTTAATGGCCTTCTGTATGATGAACCCATTAATTTTGTCAAACGAGGTAGACGTGTCAATAGTCCGAAAGTGGATTACTCGGGCCTTCTCAGTTGATACTTCTATGTTGCGTCTTTGTTGTGTAGTTTGGTCGGTAGCCGTTACATTGTCGGAGTTTGTCATTGGTCGTGGCAGTCGTGGGTCATGATTGGTCTCCCGCCTCTGCCTGTCCCTGCCTGGACGAGCAGAGGGGGGCTTGGTGTTTCCCCTCCCAGAGGGCATGGTTGGGGTGGCTGGGAACCACCCCTTGGGTACAGCTTTGGTTGTTTAATTACATATATTGATTTTGGTGCACTAAGGTTATGTAAGGCCCTTAGTGCAAAAAAAAAATACTTTTACTTGAGGACGACCCCCGAACAGTGGTGTGCCTGCACGATCACAGGCGTCACTGCTGGATTGACCCAGGTTTTTCCCCGACCCCCACTGGAGACACACAATCCCACTCCGTGAGGTGTGCACGACTGGGGGGGCTCTAGCACGAATACTGAATTATGAAAAATTCAGCAGGTGCCTCGGCCAGGGTAAGTAATAGAAAAAATGTAGTAAGAGAGAAAGCCCTCCTACCACGTCAGGAAGGACAACAGTTAGCGCTTCCCTCGCAGTTGTGTGGGTCACTCACACTAACTGTGGGGAGGGAATGCTAAGGTTGTCAATCCTGAGCGCTCGTGAGGTGTCAAAAATTGTACAAGTGACAAAGCCACTTTTTAAAATGAATTGAATGAATGAATGAATTGCTGTGAAATGCTGTAATGTTGTTGAACAGCAAGAACAAGTGCAAGTGCACAAGATGCAGCGGGCTATGGCGAACAGAAACCGTTACGCAGAGTACTGTTCCCGCAAGAACGTCAGTCTCCTCCCGTGTCCAATCAGCCTCTGGTGCTCCGAACTGAACGAGCACACCTCCCTTGGCAAGATGTGGGCCCAGATCCGAAGGGCATCTGGGAAGGCAACACCACCACCACCAACCCATCCCAACCCAGAAGAGGAAGCCGAGAGACTTGCAAAACTGTTCTCTGACCGAGCAGCAACGAAAAACCTCCCGAGACAGGCGGAGGAGACACAACGGCGTCTGCGACAGGTCAGACTCCAGATGATCGAAGAGGCCTGCAACAGTGAAGATGACACTGACAGACCATTCATTATAGGGTGACAATAGTGCATAGGGGTGAATTTCTAAAATTGATTAAATGGAATGGCCATTGGTCCAATACTGCATACCCATGAAAAAAAGAACACAGGCGAAATCCTGGGTCATTTGGACAATATTTAGAGGTAGCTCAAGTCAATTGAAGTTTTATCCTTTTGGAAAAAAATACGAATATTCATAATATGCCGGTTTATTTTAAAATTTACATATTGAGCAAGTTTATGTGTACACTGTACATATAAATGATTAATTCCTTTTTAAAATGAAACTGCAGTGAACACGCTTACATCAATGGGTGGGAGAGGTGTGGACAACCCATTCATTGTTTTCGCTTTTTGCTTGTAAGGTCCTGTTTTGATGTCCCTTGTTGTGACCGCCTCTGCTCTTCAACAACCTGCAGCAGATGTTGACGCTGGTCTTCACTCTTCGTGATCTTGCTGTTGAATGCCTGTATCAAGGCAATCCCTCTCTCTGCAGTGTCGTTGATGACTCTGAGACCACCCACAACTGCGACGCCAGTTTTGAAGTCTTCATCATCAGACCATGTGTCAGGTTCCTTGGACAAAAAAGAAGTCTTCATTTTGAGACTTTCAAATAGAAAGTTTGATCCTCTAGAAGCAAAGTCTGAGAGCTGATTTGTGGGAAGGGAAGATGTGGCAGGAAGAGCAGCACGTTTTGGTGAATCCTCGGTCGCCTTCCTCTCAACGATTGCCCGAACTATGTTTGTCTTCATTGTTGCATTAACTTGTGGATCGAAGAGTGCAAGACCCACCAAGCCTTCACTGAGGTACCACAGGTGACGACCGAAGACTGTGAGACATGTTCTTGATATTTTGACGTCGTGGTACTCTGACAGGTCTTGGAAGAGCCGCAAATCATTAGCAGGAGCGGAGGATGGAACGGAGGCCGTGAACCATGCACTGACATACACCTCTAGCACAAAGAATGTGAATCGTTTCAAGCCTAATGTCTCACGAGCAGTTAGTTTAAACTGATTAGCAAAAATCAGGATCTTCATGACATAAATGAGCTTAGCCATCCACCGTGCTCGGTGAAGTGCTCCGGGCCGTCGGAGATTAAACTTGGGTAGAGCTCCATCGAGACACCTGATTGCTAGCTCCAGTACCTCACGGTAATCATCACGTGGCTGCTGCTTCTTGCCCAGATGATGTTTCCAGCAACAGATGAGGTCATCTCGTTTCTCGTACAAACTTGGAGGGAGGTCTGAGAGAGGGCTGTAGTCATCTTGACTGATGTCCTTCCACTTATGCTTGAAGCGAGAGAAGAGAGTATTATCTGGTCCAGAGGAAGGCCCCATGCATTCCACATACGCTTTCTCGGCAACAAGCTCAAGGATGTGGTGACGACACGCGAGATGCAGAAGACGGCGGCCGAGTTTCTGCTCCAGAATGACACATGCCCCCGACAAGTGCCCAGTGTTTGAAGCTGTTGTGTCAAAACTGAGTGCTGAAACATTCTCTGATATTTTCCACTCTTCCAGCGCTGCACTGACTGCTGTAGCAATGGCCTGTCCAGTCCCTGACAATAGTTTCGGGACACCAAGCAGCTTTTCAGTATTGATTCCGGAGACAAGAATGGCGATTCGGTCAACACTCGCTCCTTGTTCATCAGGAATAATTTTTCCATCCCAGTGCACAGTGAGCACTTCACTAGGTTGAAATTTTTCTTTAATTTCGTTGGCAATCCCAGAACGGTGGGTCGCTCGCGAAGTACGCACTGTCTCATAGTTTAAAACTAGTTCCATTGGGTCATGACCTAGACTAGCAGCCGTGGCACTGACGATCCGGAGAGCAGAGCGGTGACTGATCCCAGTGCGGTCCAATGTACTTGACAATTCAGGGGTGATAACTTTGAGAGTAGCACGTTTACGATTGGAAGAAGATACCACTGGTGATATCGCTAGGGAACTTGTAGATGATGACGAGCTTGATTGTGATTCTGTTTCAGACGAAGAACCCAACTCATCATATTCAAGAGCAGAACTGGCTTGATTCTGTTGTAGAGATTGCTTACTCTTGCTTTCTTCCCGACGCTTGATGGAACAAGCAATCTTTTTGTCTACTCCTGCCATTACACCTCTTCTCCCTTTTTCTCGTTGCGCTGCCAGGAATGCTCGGTCTTCTTTGATGGTCAAGACCTGCATTGCCTTGGGGTGGGCAACATCGAAGAGGTCCTCTAACTCATCACAAAAAGTTTCCTCTTTCTTACGTTGTGTGTCTGTAGTGCGAGTGCAGTTTTTCTTAAGTCCCTTCCACATTAAAAAAAGATCCACTACCTTTCGTCCAATACTCTTCTCAGTTATGGTAGGAATCCGTGCTTTATTCCAGAAACTAATAACCGATGCTGCAACTTCACTCGCAGAATCATTCACTGTTTTCTTATGTTCATTGTGACCGTGGAAAAACAGACGTAGAACATCTCCTCTTGAAGGAAGTTGTGCACCCGTGATTTCGGTTATGTGTTGACCAATGAGCCAAACTTCAGTTTTTGAACGTGTACTCTCCATTGAACCTGAAACAAACAAAAACATTTATGTAACTTATGTTGTTACTGTTATGCAAACAACAGCACCCATAAAGCATACGGCATGCAAGATCACTTGTATAAAGTTTTTAAAGTGTTATATACCTAAATTGATGCATTGATTTTAGACAAAGACAATGGTACTAACCGTAATACTGCAACAAGAGCGACGCACACACACCCACCGTCACGTCTCACACACAACTGATGCTACTGTACCAGTCAGACACTGGCACACAACCTCTTCCCCCTACCCCGACTGACACCCGCCTCTCCCTCCCCTCTGCATTGCCAATAGCTGCACCAGCCAAAATACTCATTACTCATTTTTAGAAAAAATGTTAGGAACAACTTTAGTTTGAATTTGCATTCTACATATACCTGCAAAGTTTCATAGTAATCGGTTCATAAATAAAGAAATTAGAAAAAATCAATAATAATTTCAGTAGTGTTAACTTCAAATGGCTTGAGCCACCTCTAAATATTGTCCAAATGACCCAGGATTTCGCCTGTGTTCTTTTTTCATGGGTACGCAGTATTGGACAAATGGCCATCTAAAAATAAAAACTTTCACTTTTTATTGTCACCCTATTAACTTCAACCAGCAAGAACTCCAGAAGTCGCTAAAACGAAGCAAGGACACAGCTCCAGGGGCCGACAGGATAACCTACTCCATGCTTTCTCATGCCGGTACAGCCGGACACGAGGCTCTGCTGCAAGCCATCAATGCTTCGTGGACAGCACAAAGACTCCCACCGGAATGGAAGAAGGCAGATATACAGCCCATTCCGAAGCCCAGAGAACCAGACAAACCGAGGCCCATCTCACTTCTCAGCTGCATAGCGAAGACGGGAGAAAGAATGGCTCTCAACCGACTCAAGTGGAAAGTAGGCAGCCCACACCCTCACATCTTTGCTTACACCGAGAACACCGGCACAGGCAACAACATCGCCGAGATACTCAGCACAGTGGACAACAAACCAGCTCTGGTGGTCTTCCTCGACCTGGAGAAAGCCTTCGAACTAGCAAATCCATTGGCCATTACAACTACGCTCGCTAAAAAAGGCGTCAAAGGAAGGTTGCTGGGGTGGATCCAGAACTACCTCACACAGAGAGAAGCACGAGTACGCTTTCAGGGAGCAACCTCAAGCTACAGGGTCCATGAAAACGGAACCCCACAAGGAGGCATCCTCAGTCCAATGCTGTTCAATGTCCTGATGGAAAATCTAGTCAAACTTCCTTTCAGACAAACAGCCAAGCTCCTATGCTATGCAGAAGACTTACAGCTTATAGTAAGAGGATCGAACAGACTAGCCAACACGCAACACGCACTCCAACTTATAGAAGAGGAGTGCAACAGACTTGGACTCAAGATAAATCCAGCCAAGTCGAAAGCGATGGCCATCTGCACAGACACACCAGACAAGATGCTCTCCATACAAAACAGGCAGGTACTCTGGAACAACACCCACCAGTGTCTAGGAATCTGGTTTGACCAGAATCTCACCTTCAAGCCGCAACTCGAATATCTCAGGCACAGGACGAAGAGCAGACACAATATAATGAGGTCGCTCACCAGCAAATCCGCAGGAGCAAACCTTCACGTGCTCAAAGCCTACTACACGGCGGCCATCAGATCGCTGGTAGATTACAGTGCTCCAGCACTCATTGGACTGAGAGAAGACCAAATAGCTAAGCTAGAAGTCATCCAAAACAATGCTCTCAGGACCATGCTCGGAGCACCCATGTGGACCAGAATTTGCAATCTGCAAATGGAAACCGAACTACCACCCCTGGCAGTACGAGTCAAGCAGGTGACAGCCAAAATCTGTAGAGCAGACAAACCCACAGTTGCCAAGATTCGAATCAGTGCCTCCCTCCACCTCGACCACAGAGTGCGAGGGGCCACCTGGTCGCACGAGGCAAGCGAGGTCATCCGACACCTGCAAGCAGAAACACTCGTCAAGAACAACCAAGACACACGAGACAATGGTTATGCTGTCCCTCCACCATGGAGCCTTCCACCAGCCACACTCAAATTTACCGACCTAGGCGATAGTAAAGCCAACCTCCAGAAGGAGGACCTCAAAAAAATTACTCTCGAAGCCATAGCCACCGAGACACCGGCTGATGCAGCATCATACTTCACAGACGGCTCGGTGGACCCAAAACATCATAGATCCGGAGCGGCCTTCTACACCCAAGGTCAGACCCTCCAATGGAGACTTTCCAATGACTGCTCCACCCTACAAACAGAACTGGTAGCAATCTCAAAGGCCCTACAACACGCTGCAACACAACACAACAAGTCCATCATAATTCACACGGACTCGAAATCGGCCATGCAGGCGCTGCAACACAGTCAACCAAGAGACAACGTCCACATCATCACCTCGATCCTCGCACAGCTACAGGAATTCCAAAGCCAAAACCGACCAGTCGTCTTACACTGGATTCCCAGTCATGTAGGGATCGGAGGAAACGACGTGGCAGACGAAGCAGCCAAGGCAGCTACACGTTCTAGTAGCGTACACATCCAAGTTCCAGCAAGTGTGCAACAGATCAAGAATCACCTCAGAAAGACTACCAAGCTCCACATCAAAAAGAGCTTCCTTCATGCACTCAACGCTGGTTCCCAATCAGCCAAATGGTACCTGGCGGCCACAAAAGGGGAACCACCTTTCGCTGACAAGAAAACTCCAAGACAAACCCAAGTCAGCCTTCATCGACTACGACTAGGGTACAAGTGCACCTGGCAGATGATCGGAAATGACGTCATGGATTGCACCTACTGTCAGGAGCCAGCAGCCAACCCACTTGAACACTATCTCCTCGACTGCGAGGTCACACAAAGCCTCCGAAACAGAACTCAAATCTCCCAAGAAACACACACAACACCAGCGGCCACTCTAACCCGAAAGGCCCATACAGACCACATTCACCACCTACTCCGGGTCATCACACGATACCCACCACCCAGATAGCTTAGGAGGTATCCTCTCCCAGCAAGTGCGGACCCCAGTTCGGGGGGCGCGCCACTCCGAAACTGACCACGTCCAAGAGTGGGGGTTGGTGGTAAGCGTCCACTGATCGGGGGTCCGCTCACACTTGCAACCTGCAGTATCCTTCCAATCTGCAGGTGGGACCACCTCTAATCCCAATCCGGTCTGGCTGCTCCTGGAGACTCCAGCCGGAACCACCAAACGGGCCGCCTATAGGCAAAGGCCCGTGTCGGACTACGGTCCGACAATCTCAACAACAACAACATGCCTTTTGGGTATTGTATCTCCATCTCGGGAGGGGTGGAGTGGGGAGTTTGTTCACCTTCAGCGTTGTTAGGGTGGCGAAGTGGTCGCTGGTCAGCGTGGGGTGTATCTGCCAGGAGGCCGAAGGCTGTAGTGCACTGGAGACGAAGGTTAGATCTAGCCTTCCTCCCCTAATGTGGGTGGGCTCTCCGGTGTTCAGGAGGCAGATCTCGGGTGTATCTTGAAAGGTGGTGTATAGGTGTAGGCCGTCTTCATTTGTGGGGCTTGCCGAGCTTAGGAAGGGATGATGTGCGTTGAAATCCCCTCCTATGAGTGTGGCGTGGTCAGCGGCCGAAGCAAATAATTGAGTAACCTCCAGTGAGCCCCTTGGGTTCTTGTAGATGTTGTGAACAGTTAATTCCCGTTCTTGGAAGGTTTACTTTGACGGCCTGTGTCTCGATGTTTTCCCCACATGGAAATTGCTGCGTGACATCGGCGGAGGGTATGCTTGACTTGACCAAGATCATACATCCTCTTGTTGACGCCTGCGTGAAATGCCTCCTGTATGTCTTGTAACCACTGAATTTGAAACAGTGGTGTTCTTGTAGAAGTGTTTCTTGTAGCCTTATGATGTCAAGCTTGTCCTTGGCTGCTGCTTCTTGTAGGAGGTGTTTCTTGTTTTTGATGCCCTGAGCATTCCATGTTAGGATGTTCAGGGTGCTGATGTTTTCCACCACTGTTTCATCAGGGACTTCTGGTGGTCCTCGATGGAGATGTCCAAGTTCGATTCCAACTGGATCAGGTTCATATCTTCGTGTTCTGTGGTTTTTGCCTTCTGGGCCGTGGTTCGGTTCAGGGGAGTTGAAACGTCCAGTTTCTTTCTGGGAGCTGTCGGTATCTTGGGTTCTCTGGTGGCCTTCTTCGGTGTAGAGTGTACCTCGGCTGTCACTCGTGTGAGGACCGGCGTGACTTCCTCCACTGAGTTGGCTGGAGCTGTGGCGACTTGCCCGAGGAAACTCCCCATGAGTATTTGGAGCTGTGTGGGTTGGATCTTGTGGCCCAGTAGTCCGGCTAGGCCCTCCGCGAAGGTTGTCAGTACCTTGGCTAGGTCTGATACGTGTATCATTCCTTCTGGTGCCTTGGTGTGTGCTTCTTTTGTCTTTCTCGTGGTTGTCGTTGTCTGCTGCTTGGGTGGCTGAGGTGTGGCCGTAGTGAGGCCAGGAAACTGGGCTGCACTTTGGGTGTTGACTGGCTGAGGAGGTTGTCTTTGTTGTTTTGGCCTTTGGGTTCCCCACACGAAGGTACTTGGTGGGGCTGGTGTGTAGGCGTGGTGTTTGCCCCCGCAGTTGGCACACTTGGGGGCAATTTTTTCCCCATTTTTCAACTTGGTGAGGCAGGAGTGTGTGCCGTGCTTCTGTGCGCAGACTGCGCAGATTTCATTGTACGTGCACCTTGTCTGATGGTGCCCGTATTTCTGGCATCTGAAGCACCGCAGGGGCTCTGGGACGAAGGGCCTCACTTCGTAGATCCCCCAGGTTTTGAGGTCTATGGTGCTGGGGGGTGAGCCGTAGTGCGTTATGAGCACTTGTTTCGTGGTGGCCGTCTTGTCGGACAGGGGAGAGCATCTCTCGGCTTTTAAGATCTTCGGGTGGTTCTCCAGGGGTTCGAGAGGTAGTTCCTTTGGGTACCGGAGGACTACCGACTTCATCAGTTTCCTGGCGGGGTCCAGCTTCGTTGATGCAACCGTGGTGGTGTTTTGCAGGTAAGTGTCGAGGGTGGTGGCGGAGTCCTTGTCTTTGGGTTGAATAATCATCTCCCCCTTTAGGTTGGGCCGCACTGAGAACATGGCCAGTGGATTTAGCTTTTCCATCTCTGTGACGGCGGCATATGTTGTTTTTGCGTCCGTTTTCGTGATCCGGAATTTTGGCAGTGTCGTTGGAGGTGAGCTGGTGGTGGTGATGGGTGCCTTTGGGGCTGCTTGACGGCATTCGTTTCCCGAAAAAGCACGTCGGCGTTTCTTGTTTTCTACCTTCGTCCAGTTGTCCTCAGTGGCGGTAGCAGTGGTGGTGGAGTTGTTGGAGGTGGTGGCAGTGTTCCTACTTTTCAGGGCTTCATTGAAGGCGCGTAACTGGTCCGTTTTCTCTGTGCGAAGCCTGTCGTAGTTCGGGTCGTCAGGTTGGCGGTTCAGGCGGGGATCGCGGTTAGTAGGGCGTACGCGCTCCATAACCGGTTTTTTATTTTTATTTTATTTTTTTTTTAGATCCTACCTATTCCGGTTGAGTAAATAGCAGAGGAATTTCAGCACTCCCCACTGGCTGGTGGTCGTAGAGTGGTTCCTGAGCTTCTCTCCCGGAGCCCCGTTGGGGAAGCCTACTTCCTAGTGTATGTGACTGCTCACTTATAGACGTGAGCTAAGTGTGCCTATTTGGGAAGGATAAGGATTGCTACCCTCTTTCCAGGTGGACCCGCACGATCACGGTTTTCCTGGAAAGACTCGGCTGGGATGGGTTTTGCTCCAACCCCCTTTCGTGTTCACAATCTCCTGGGAGGGAGGTGAACAGTTACAGGGGGGACCGCAGGACGAATACACTTTTTGAGGGTGCAGGTCCCTAGGCCAGAGCGAAAAAGGAAAAATAGTAGTAGAAGGAAAAGAGCTCAAACCACGCCGGGAATATCGCGCTATAGCTGCTCTCCAGCTGGAGTGTGGGTCACTCACACCACCAGTGGGGAGGGCAAGCTAATGCTCGATAAACCGAGAACGCTCGTGAGTTGTTGTGGACGATGACAGTCGTGGGTGGTCCGGTCCGTGAAGATGGCCAACAATGGCACAAGGGAGAGGGCGGTCTTCACAGTTCCGGGTCCAGCAGGAGGTCTTGTTGAGAGGTCTTCTTAGTTCAGGAGCGATGTGAGAAGAGGTTGAATGGTTGGTTGGTTGTACGGAGAGAAGAGAGCAGTAGCTCTAGGAGTGGGAGAAGGGTAAAAGTACAAGGTAAAGTTCAGAAGTGGGAAGTAAAGGAGAAGGTTAACAGCAGGTGGGCTATCCACCTTGCGGAGTGAGGTTGAATGGTTGGTTGGTTGGTTGTACGGAGAGAAGAGAGCAGTAGCTCTAGGAGTGGGAGAAGGGTAAAAGTACAAGGTAAAGTTCAGAAGTGGGAAGTAAAGGAGAAGGTTAACAGCAGGTGGGCTATCCACCTTGCGGAGACGGGTTTTTTTGTCTTCCGTAACTGTGCTGCATTAGAGGTTCATGGGAAGGTTAGGGAAGGCCGGTCTCAGCCAAGCTAAGCTAAGTTATTCAGAGTTGTCCTTGGGGCATATTATCTTAGGGTGGGGGGGGGGGGTCCCTCCAGGTCCTTGTGGCACTGTAGGGATGATCCCCATCTGTTTTGTTTTTTGTTTTTTTGTGAACTATTTAGGTCTTTGTTTATTTGTGGGGTCCCTCCAGGTCCTTATGTGACTGGAGAGTTGTGCCCATCTTTTTGGTTCTTATTTGTTGTTATTTTTTGTTGTTATTGTGTATATAGAGGCTCTGGTTCTTCATTATCATTTTTCCTGCTTCTAGGCCACCATCTGTGTGTTGTATTGTTGTTTTCCTCGATTAATTTGTTTAGTATGGGATCCTGTTCTTGCTGGATTTTTTCCCATATTGCATTTGCTTGGGTGTGTATTCTGATGTTGAGTGGGTCTATGCCGTGTTCTGTGTGTATGTCTTGTACTGTTTGTGTGTATGGTGGTTGGTGTTTTGCCGCTCTTCTGAGGGCTATATTTTGTACTGCTTGATATTTAAGTTGATTAGTTCTTGCAATTGTGTTCAGAGGTATCGGAGGGTATTCTAAGTGTGGTCTGATCAGTGCTTTGTATAGGTGCAATTGCGTGTTGGTGTCCAGTTGGAGGAATCTTCTGAGTTTTGTAAGTTGGGTTCTTGCCATAGCTATTCTTTCATTAATGTGAGGGATTATTCCACTTCTGGATATTTTGAGTCCTAATGTTTTTCCCTTGGCAACATATGGTATTTGTTGATTGTTGATAATAATAGGGCATGGGTTCGTTTTCGCGATGTGAATTATTTGGAGTTTTTGGACATTGGTTTTTATCTTCCATTTTCGTTCTTAGTTGTTTATTATCTCTATTTACGTTCTAATACCATCATTGCTCTTTTGATTTCTTCCCGACACCCTGATTACCTGTGTAACACTACCTGCGTATGCCATTAAGTGGTCTTGATCGTCGTGAGCCAGTGGCATCTCTGCCGCACAGTGCATGTGGAGATGGCAATGTTTTGCCTCAAGTCCCCGCCATAAAGGCTGAAGGCTCATTCCACGAAGTTCAATGATTATTTGGCCTTCTGTATTTCAAATATCTTGAAATTACATAGTAGTGCTGTGATGTTTGTAGGCATGTCCAATTTGATTATTTTATACTTCATTCCTTCATGCCAGACTTTATCAAATGCTTTTGAAACATCTCTTAGAATTATATTACATTGTTCTTTGTTACTTGCAGCATTTGCGATTGATTCGTATATTAGAGCTATTGCTGTATTGGTTCCTCGGTTTTTTCGAAAGCCGTGCTGTCTCGGGTTATATTTGTTTTCTTGGTCTAAAAAATTTCTGAGTCTGTGGTTAATTATTTTTTCTAATATTTTACCTGGTGTTTCCAGTAATGAGATGGGTCTGTAGGTTTCTGCTTGAGTATGGTTCTTTCCTGCTTTCGGGATGAGTCTGATTTTGGCTAATTTAAATTTGGTGGGGAAAAAGCCAGTTGCAAGTGAGGCTTATGCCAGGTGCTTTATTCTTGAAACTTGCTATTGTTTTTACAATATCATTTTGAGTTAGAGGAGCAATTATTGGGTTGTTAATGTTTAGAGAGTTGAGGTTAATTTTTGCGGTGGGTTTCCATTTCTCTGTGTTCTGATTCAAATATGTTCTTGTTGCCTGTTCTGTTTCTTGGCAAAAGCTTCTATTATCTTCGTCGTTGATTGTGAATATGTTTTTCCAGAATTCTCTAAATAGTGGTTCTTTTTCGTGTTGTTCTGTTGCTTTTCTACCGTTTTTGTCCTTAATATAACTCGTTTCTACCGAATTAGTTCCCATTAGGTTTTTAATTTTTTTCCAGAATGCTTTTGGGTTTCTGTGATCTGCTTGTGTGTCCTGAATCAGCTTGTTCCATGTTTCATTGTGTTTGTTCTTACTTATTTCTTTCAGTTCTTCTTTTATATTCCTGTATAATATTCTGATGTCATTGTTCCACCCGTGTGTTTTGGTGTATTCATATAGATTGGTGAATCTGGTTTGGATCATTTTCTCTTCATGTGTTAATTGTGCATGTGGTAATGTACGGTATGTTGTTTTTGGGATATTGTTTTGCATTGCTGTTGTTACTTCATTGTACCATTTGTCCAGCGATTTGTCGATCTCAGTTGTGTCTTTATTGTGTAGGAGTGTTGGTTCGTTTTTGCTGAGATCCAATTTAAATTTTTCCCAATTTGCTCTATTAAGTGAAAATCTTGGGATTGATGGAATTTGCATCGGAGATGTGGATAAAGTTGCTATTATGGGTAAATGATCACTGGTTGTTGTGGGTCCAGCTTTTAGATGTACATTTAGATGGTGATGCCTATTGGTTAAAACAATGTCAGGTTTCCCAGTGTTACCGGCTGATACGTAAGTTGCGAAGTCGGGCCCAAGGTGAGTTATTGTCCTGTGTTCGATGAGAGCATGTAGAATTTTTCCTCCTGGGTTTCTGATATTATTTCCTAGGGTTGTGTGTTTTGCATTGAGGTCTCCTATAAAGTATGCTGGATTGTTTTGCCTCATTAGTTTTAAAATATCACCTGTAGGGAATATTGGCCTTCTGAATGTTAAATAAGACGTTCCGATTAATATTGGGCCTCTGGTTGTGTTTACTTCGGCTGCAAGAAAGTTGCTATGAAAGTTGTCTATGATTTTATACTGTAAGTTGCGTTTTATAGCTATTGCTATGCCGTCGTGTGGTTCATCATGTATATTCATTTGATGTACATGGTAGTTAAAAATCTTGATTTTGTCACCTTTTTTCCGACCATGTGCGTTGATAAGAATGATGTCTGGGTCTATTGTGCTGTATATGTTGGTGAGTTCTGATTTCCTCGTCAGATTCCAGGCAAGGACGTTGTGCTGGATTATCTTTAATAATTTATTTTGTGTAATCGTGGATCCCGAGAACTTGGTGTAGGGTGTTTGCTGGCTCGTGTATCTCCTGGTGAGTGTCTACTCCTTTCCTCCTTCAGTCCCGTTCTGATTTTCTTAAATTTGGTTACATCCACTCTTTCGATTCTATTATATTTGGTATTTAAAAGTCCTGCAGTTATCAATTGGTCTATATAGGTTTCTTCTACCCTATCGTCTTCGTAGGTGAATTTTACAGTGCCTTCCTTGATTTCCTGCAGAAGTCTGTCATTTGATATTGTAGGTGGTGTGTTGACTGAGTAAAAGCGGATGCCGATCTCATTGCCTAGGTCTGCTGGCTGCACATCGCTTGGTGAAGATGGGGGGGCACGATGGCCAGAGTGGGATTCTTTTCTTAATTTTGCTTTGGTTGGATCAACTTTTGCAGGTTGTGATTTCTCTGTTTGCTGAGTTGTGGAGTCTGATGATTTGCGGTGTGGTGTGACTTCTTGGGTGATAGGGTCTGTTTCCATGACGGTTTCTTACATAAGAACATGAAGTGGGGTTCTGACTAGCTACATACAGAATGATCCTTTCACCCATCCAACTGTTGTAATACCTATCCAACCCGTCTTAGGCTCCTAGCGTCTTGATCCTACTATGGCACTCAATGGCCTATTCTACATATCACAGCTCTGTGCAAATAGTACTTGCCTATATCCTTTCTGAATCGGAATTCCTCTTATTTGGCCATTTGTTCTAGTTAATCTCATTATTACTGAGCTTCAGAACATCTTCCATTTTACCCTTGTTAATCCCACTTACCCACTTGTACACCTCTATCATATCTCCCCTAACTCTACGCCTCTCTAATGAATGTAAGCCTAAGCTTTTCAGTCTTTCTTCATATGGAAGGTTTCTAATATTATGGATCATTTTGTCATTCTTCTTTGTACTCTCTCCAAAGAATCTATGTCCATTCTATAATAAGGACACCAGAACTGAACCGCACAATCCATGTGTGGCCTCACTAATGCTAGGTAAAGTTTCAGATAACGTCAGCAGTTCTGTTACTCACAGACCTAGATATGAACCCAAGAATCCTGTTTGCCTTGTTGCGAACGCTAATACATTGTTTTCTAGGTTTCAAGTCGTTGCTAACAAATACACCTAGATCTTTTTCTAAACTAGATTTCTTTCCGTGTTACTAGTTTATATAGCATTTGTATTCGTCTTCCTTTCTTCTACAGATGGTTTGGTTTTGTGCTCCTGTGGTTTCATTGCTCCCAGGCTACTCTCGGTGACGATTTTGAATATTTCTGTTGAGGGGGCGTCGTCTGGAAATTTTACCTCTGGCAGATTGTTTGCCGCAAACATTTCTCTAATCGTTTTTCCGAATGTTCCTGGTTTAGCAATGTTATTAAGGTGTGCATGTATGATACTAGTTAGGATCGTGAAAGGTAATCCTTCACTCAGATTGAGGTATGTTGGCTGCATGAGGGGATTTTCTTTAGTTTTCTTCAAGACTTTGGAAGTGGTATCTTGTAGCTTTGCAATTGCTGCGTATGTTTTGTTGGGGTCTGTTTCAATCTTCTTGTTTGTTCTTTCTTTCTCTCTCAGGTTTCTGATTATTTCTTTTCTTATGGGACAGCGCGCTGCTAGTGTTCGGTGGTCCCCATTACAGTTCAGGCATTTTGGGTTATCTTTATTACTGCATTCTCTGAATGTATGGCCCTCTGTTGCATATTCGGAACAGAACTTCTTATCTTTTAGTGGACAATTTACGGCTAGATGATTATATTTGTAACAGGTCCAACAGGGTGTTATTGGGAAAAATTCCTCCTGCTCAATTTGATGTTTTGTCAGATGGTAGTGGGAAATACAGAGGCCATTCTCTAGGGCTTTTTGTGCCATGGAGATCTCTCCAAACCTGACCTTCATCATGGTAGGAGCACCAGGCATTAGCACAACCTCCTCAACTCTGGCCCATGTGTTCTTCTCTTCTATGTTATTGGCAATATTACTTGGTGTTTGTTTCAGTATGTTCTTATCTACCCTTTTAATCACTATGGATTTTTTGGCTCGTAGTTGTGGTGGTATTACTATTTCGAATCTGTGTTCTTTTAATTTCTTTGTTGATTCGTCTGAGAGCATATTGTCTACATCTTTTTCTTCAAGGCACAGGACTATGTATGAGTCCTTTGTTTCTATTAATGCGGCGAATTTGATGTTTAACTGGGCACACAGTAGTATACCCAGTTCCTCCTTACGTTTTTCCGATACGCCCCCCAAGAGGGAGCGTACCCGTATCCTGTTTCCGGTTGTCCTAGGCATTGCATTTGGTCGTTCTCCGTGTCGTCAGTATTAATATGGTTTTTACAGTCACCCTACCTATTCCAGGCGAGCAACCTAAACACAGGAATTACAGCACCCCCCACCGCCACTTGCTGGTCGAATGGTCGTAGGGTGGTTCCTGTGTCACTCACCTAGTAACCCCGTTAGGGGAACCTATATCCCTATTGTTGAAATTGCTCACTTATAGGCGTGAACTTGATGTGTACCTATTCGGGGGAGGGGTGGAGGATTAAGGATTTGCGACCCCCTTCCTAGGTGGAACACGCACGATCACGGTTTCCCAGGAAGGCTCGGCGGAGGGGTGGGTTCTGCTCCTACCCCCTTTCGTGTTCACAAACCCCAACAGTGGAGGTGAACAGTTACAGGGGGGACCCAAGGACGAATACACCTCTAGGGTGCAGGTCCCCAGGCCAGAGCGAAAAAAGAAGGAAGAACAAGGTAAAACAGCCAGAGGTGCAAGTAACACCAGTGGGATCGCGGCCCAAATCCGCTACAGAAAGCCGTTACAGATCACCCGATCAGGGCCGCCTCTGATCAGGAGTCACCCCTGATCAGTAGGGAAGCACAGAAAGGGCGTTGTC
>NW_024739354.1:0-12901 GCF_018991925.1 Homarus americanus | reverse complement strand
GAGTCAACATATAGATTAACTATGTGTGTGTGTGTGTGTGTTCCTTGGTTGTTCCTGATCCTCTTGGCTGTTCCTTGGTTGTTCCTGACCCTCAAAGGTGGCCGGCATTGAGCGTGTTAAGACACTTTAAACAAACAGACACAGTGACAGCGACGACTGCTTTATCGTTCCTGTGGGGGATAATAAACGCACACTATAAATCGACTTTGTTTGTCCAGTTCCTTCCACACTTCCGCTAACATCCTCATTCTGGTACAGCTGCACCCCTCCCTCCCTCCCTCCCGCCCCATTATCTTCTCTCTCCTCTTTCTACTCCTGTCCCTCCCATCTTCTCTTTCTCCCTCCCCCCTTCCCTTTCTATTTATCTCCTTCCCTCCCTCTCTTGCTCCCTCCCTCCCTTCCTCGCTCCCTCCCTCCCTTCATCCCTCCCACCTCCCTCCCCCCTTCTCCCATTTTCTCCTTTCTCTCCGTTCTCCTTCTGTCCCTTCCGCCTTCCTTTCCTTCCTCCTCCCCTTTCTCCTTATCTCCCTCCCACTTCCCTCCATCCTTCTACCTACCCCACCCTCCCTTCCTCCCTCCCTTCCTTCCTCTTCCCCTTCCTTCATCTTTCCCTCCCATAACCCCTCCCCACACCTCCTCCCCCCCCACACACACCGTCGGACTGGCAAATGGCAATCACCTGGACCGGGGCTGAAGCAATCAAGGTAATAGCATCATAAACTGTTCTTGTCAGGTAGTTTTACAGACACACGGATCCTCCCTATGACGTCACATTCCCACAAGCGCAAGCACTCTGTTGTGTGCTTATCTATATATATATATATGTAACCGGTAGGAATTTACTGGACCTTTAATTTCTCACTTGACTTGGGGTTTATTAAAGATTATTAGATGGTAATTGCAGTGGAAGCGCCCATTTGAGAAAAATCTCGAACCAGCACAAGAGCACTTAAATCTACTAAACAAAATGACTTGTCCGTGACCCGTGGAAGGATAGCGTCTGTGACTGGGATGAATGGTACACCAATATGCGCACCTCTTAACTTGAACTTGAAACACTACTCTGGGGAATAAAAGTTATACATGATATTGAAATTATTAGAAACTCAGGCAACAATAAATTTAAAGTATTAAGAAATGTTGCTTGCACACATGAAACAGGCCTTAAGGGCTTTTCAACAAAATTATATCACCCCAACAGATGCACAATTCCTAACCTGACTTAAACACTACTCTGGGGAACAAAGGTTACACCTGAGATCGGAATTATAAAGAAAAATTAAATGCATTAAAGGAATTAAATCACAGTATCACTCTGGTTCCACTTAGTGACACAAACATTCAAAAACCAATACTATCAAAATCATTTAGGAACTATTACTGCACACGTCAAGATAATATCAGTAACTGAAAAATGGTATTAATGACACACAAAAATATTGTCACTATTATTAAGAGATTAATGAGACCACCAATACCCGTGAACCATGCTTCCTAACCAAACACACACACAGATTCCACCTGCACTCTGTAGTCGTTTAAGGCACAACCAACAGGCACCCGTAGTTTAAGGCCCAAATCAGCCTTTCTCCACCTTGGAAAGTGTACCTCTAAACTCCACTGACTCTTGGCCCCAGTGTGCGGCCATTAATCCACTCAGATAGCCTCAGTGTACTCTCAGTGCGTCCATGGGCGGGAAGAGAGAACGCCAACAGGTGACTATGGCCAGTAGGTAATACTTTTATCTGACCGAGGACACGTGGTGTGGTGTTGTGCACCCACGTGGTAAGAACTGATCACCCAATGCTGATGCTGGCCCAGTATCGTTTTAGTTGTCGGGAGCACTCGTTCACTCAAGAGATCCTTTGCTCCCCGCTAACCAGTGACAAGCCTGCACTGATCGTTCCAACGGCGACAATCGCCAATCATCAATCCTCAACGGCAGCCTCAAACGGCAGTCAATCTCTCGCAGTTAATTTCTTGCAGTCAATTTCTCGCAGTCAATTGGGTTCTGACGGAAACCCTGAAATGAACTCACTGTTAGCTCTTGTTAACTTTATCACTGCCCTATCTAAACCCTGTCTGAGATCGAATGAGACTTACTTGTTATACTGCAATAGTGCAACACAGGTGACTAGGCCACGTGACTATTTCTGTGACGGACGCGCAGGGACGTCTTGCTGGACCGAATGCCTCCAAGTGACTGAGAACCAGCCAGTGTCGCGTCTCTCCAAGGCACTAGCTTAGGCCTAGTGACATATTTTCTGCCTAACTAATAACTTTCTCGGGACACCCGTAACATTATTTAGACTGGTAAACGATCTATAATAATTTCAAATTCAATAATAGTCCCTTAACTTCATGAATCGCATCATTATTAATTCGGCAAATTACATTTAATATCATACAGGCCTAGTTCCACAACCTCTCACTATGTGCGGGGAGCGCTCTCTTCCCTCAGACGACCTTGAAAGCTCAGTATCGCCAATGGCGCAGCGTTTGAAATTACACTGAAATTTCTGAATATCATAATCGACCCCCCTAAAAAAAGACAGCACTGCCCTCATGTGCTGAGAAAAACATGCATACGACCCCCCTAAAAAAAATTTCTAAGAAACTGCATCTCACCCCTTCAGCGTGCTAAACGCAGCATTCCCGTTTTCTCTTCTCCCCTTCTCTCTCCCGCTAACACTCGACCCCCCTAAAAAAAGACAGCACTGTCCTCATGTGCTGAGAGAACAACTTAGAAACCACCTTCAACTCTGCCCTATTCCAACTCGCAGCCAGCAACTCCATTTCTTGCCTAGCCCAACTCAAAACCAACCAGAACATCACGCTCCCCTTTTGCCTGGCCCTTAAGCTAGAGAACCAGTGTCCAAAATAATACCAAATCCGCATCCTGCATACTCTCCTTTGGCCTGGCCCTTGAACTAAGAGGAACCAGTGTCAAAACAATACACAGTCCAAAACAAACAAGCTCTCCTTTGCCTGGCCCTTGAACTAAGAGGAACCAGTGTCAAAAAATACTCAGTCCACACGAACGCTCTCACGTCTTCAACGATCGACTCAATCCACATCTCCGAACCTCATGCCGGCAGACCAACCCTCTGACAATGTACCAGTCCATATTAGTGAAGCCCTGGACATTACAACCGTACTCTCAATCCCGCTCATGACAGCAACCACTACTCAACGCACATCTCTGACCTAACCATCTCTCCAATCCCTTCTGCCCTACTCACCACTCCTCCAACTCACCCTCGACAACCTACCTTTTCTCATTACCATGCACACCTAAACTGTAATCGGTCGGCTTCGTCTTGTCTCTCAGCTGGAGGGCTCGATCAACCTCTCTGAACTACTTACATACCCCTGTATTTTCCCACTTGGACCTGACACTTCCTTGACTGCTGGACGTGTGCCTGACATTCACCCCTTGTTTCCTCCCTGAACCGTTGAATGTGTGCCTGAAACTCCCACTTGAACCTGTTTACCCGTGCTTGATAATCCCTCTTTAGGTCTCCAAACTCCTCTCTCAGCTGCACCAAGGTCTCGTGGCTGTCTCTCATCCTCCTCATTTTTATCTCTACTGTCAAGCCTAACCAACTCAATCCGGGCACAAGGATGAACATCAGTGCGAGTTCAATCCCTACCATTACTAACCAACACATGATGGCGTTCATTATCCCAACCACAGAACTATCAGTCACGACATAAAAAATAACTACGCTCTGCTACCATTTGTAACCGGTCGGAATTTACTGGACCTTTAATTTCTCACTTGACTTGGGGTTTATTAAAGATTATTAGATGGTAATTGCAGTGGAAGCGCCCCTTAGTGAGAAATCCCGAACCAGCACAAGAGCACTTAAATTTACTAAACAAAATTAATTGTCCGTGACCCGTGGAAGGATAGCGTCTGTGACTGGGATGAATGAGACACACTGTAAAATTTACACTTATATTCCCTCCAACACTACAAACACAATCAAATAATGGTACACCAATATGCTCACTTTTTAACCTGAACTTAAAACACTACTCTGGGGAATAAAAGTTATACATGATATTGAAATTATTAGAAACTCAGACAATGCCTCATTAGACAACAATAAATTCAAAGTATTAAGAAGTGTTGCTTGCACACCTGAAACAGGCCTTAAGGGTTTTCACAAAATAATATCCACCACTGCGGAAGTGGTATAAAAATAAGAAATTATTAATTCCACCATGAAAAGGCCTAAAGGGCACTCAATATAATTATGTTACACCAACAGATGCAGCCCTTAAGGGTTTTCAACAAAAGAATATCAATCACTGAGAAAATGGTATTAAAAAAATTAGAAATTAATAACTCTACAATGAATAGGCCCTAAGGGCACTCAACAAAATTACATCAAGCACTGAGAAAATGGTATAAAAAAATAACAACTTATTAACTCCACCCTGAGTAGGCCTTCAGGGCACTCCACAAAATTGTACTACCCCAACAGATGCACACCTCCTAACCTAACTTAAACACTACTCTGAGGAACAAAGGTTATACCTGAGATTGAAATTATAAAGAAATATTACATGCATTAAAGGAACTAAATCACAGTATCACTTACAACAGAGGAGGAACCTCATCTGAAAAACAGTTCCCTCATTCTCTAGCATCAATTAGTGAAACAAACATTAAAAAACAATACTATCAAAATTATTTAAGAAATATTAACTACACACAGCCAGACAACATCAGTAACTGAAAAATAGTATTACCTACACATAAAAATATTATCACTATTATTAAGAAGTTACTGAGTCCAATATCCGTGAACCATGCCTCCTAACCTAACACACACACAGATTCCACCTGCACTCCGTAGTCGTTTAAGGCACAACCAACAGGCACCCGTAGTTTAAGGCCCAAATCAGCCTTTCTCCACCTTGGAAAGTGTACCTCTAAGCTCCACTGACTCTTGGCCCCAGTGTGCGGCCCTGTATCACTCAGCTGGCCTCACTTTACCCCCAGTACATCCATGAAACGGAAAGGAGTGAGCCAATCAGACCTTGTACAGTTGAGAGAAGCTTTAGCTTCCCGTTAGCAAGAGGGTTTCACTAAGCTGCTTGAGACATGTGGTATTGTGAGCCGAGGTAGAGGAGAGCTGATGACCCCAACGATCGGTCCGTCGTCAGCTGGGCACCCAGACGGCTAGATTCCCTCAAGAGATCCTTTGATACCCCGCTAAACAGTGACAGGCCTACACTGATCGGTCCAATGGCGACAATCGCCACCCTCAATCATCAACGGCAGTCAATCTTTCGCAGTCATCACTCTCGCAGTCAATTTCTCACAGTCAAGTGGGTTCTGACGGAAACCCTGAAATGAACTCACTGTTAGCTCTTGTTAACTTTACCACTGCCCTATCTAACCCTGTCTGAGATCGAATGAGACTTACTTGTTATACTGCAATAGTGCAGCACAGGTGACTAGGCCACGTGACTATTTCTGTGACGGACGCGCAGGGACGTCTTGTATGTCTGAGTGCTCCCCGTGACTGAGGGAGAGCCAGCGTCGCGTCCTCTCAAGGCGTTAGCTTAGGCCTATGTGACATATTTTCCGCCTAACTAATAACTCCTTGGGACACCCGTAACATTATTCAGACTGATAAACGATCTATAATAATTTCAAATTCAATAATAGTCCCTTAACTTCATGAATCGCATCATTATTAATTCGGGAAATTACATTTAATCTCATATAGGCCTAGTTGCACAACCTCTCACTATGTACGGGGAGCGCTCTCTTCCCTCAGACGACCTTGAAAACTCAGTATCGCCAATGGCGCGGCGTTTGAAATTACACTGAAATTTCTGAATATTACATATATATATATATATATATTTATATATATATATATATATATATATATATATATATATATATATATATATATATATATATATATATATATATATATATATATATATATATATATATATATATATATATATATATAATCTACTGTGATACTGAAAAGGGTAAATAAAAAATTTAATACCTAATGTGAATGAAAAGTGCATTCTGTACTTGTGTTAAATTACTGTATCATGTTCCTTTTTTATGTAATACAGCGTTATTAAAAGTTTATATTTGTTTAGTGCACACACACTGCATAAATATTTTGTTAGACTTTGAACTTATGCAGTAGAGTAGGTAAGTAACATGACCAGCATGCCTAGCTTGAAATTTAGAGATGACCACTGTTACATCCTAGTACAGTCAACCCTCACTTTACGCGGTCCCACATTCTGCGTTTCCACGTTAATGCGGTGCCTTGCCAGAACCTAATTTGCTCACATTACGCGGTGCGTGAACCCCATTACGCGGAGAGTGTACGGCGCGACGCTATTTTTAGATTCGCCCCACCCGCCTGCCTGCCTGTGCTCCTCGCCTCTCCCTCCTCCTCCCTCCGCTTGGGCAAGCCGCGCGGTAAGGTTGCGCAGTGTGTCTCTGTTGCATTATCACTGACGTCATATGACGTATCGGACTGTGATTGGCCATGCATCCCTACCCCCCTCTGCTGCTAGCTGTAATTGGCTTAAAGTATTATGACGTGTCCACCCGGGGGAGGGAGGGAGGGAGGAAAGATGATCCTTGACCTAGCCGCGCCAGTTTCATCCCTCCACGCCAGACCGTGTAAACGTGCATCCATTGTTCTCTAAAATGGCTTCCGCCGGACCACCACCCCCAGAGAGAAACCTTTCCTTACCTGGACCCAGCGGCACTAAGCCAAAGAAGACACGACGTTCCTTAAGCTACGAGGTGAAGTATACCATCATCCAAGAGTTGGAGAAAGGAACAAGGCAGGTTGATTTGGCGAGCCAGCATGGTGTGAATGAATCTACGATTCGAACAATAAAGAAGGATGCAGCCAAGATAAAGGAGCACATGAAGATCACAAAGTCTACAGGTGCTTCTATGATCAAGTATTTTCACAACCAAGTGCTTCTCAAGACAGAAAAATTACTTGTGAGGTACTTGTTGCGTCAGGCGCGACGGAACATGGCGGTCGACACGCGCTCTGTTAAGGAGTACGCACGTGAACTGTACATGGCAGTGGCACGAAAGATGGAAACTACAGAGCCCAAACCCTTTAATGCTTCCTCTGGGTGGTTACAGAGGTTTAAGATCCGGAACAAGATCACCAATATAAACATTGGTGGTGAAGAAGCGAGTGCTGACCGTGCTGCGGCTAGGGAATTTCCTCCGTTTTTACGTGAGATTATGGAGGAAGGACAGTACAGTGACGACCAGGTGTTTAACATGGACGAATCTGGTCTTTTCTGGAAAAAGCTACCTTCCAAGTCCTTCGTTGTAAAGAATGCCAGCAAGATTCGGGGCCGGAAGATGCAGAAGGAAAGCATCACCGTCCTGTTTACCACCAATGCCTCCGGTACCAGTAAGCTCAAGTTATCGGTGATCCATACAGCACGCAAGCCGCACGCCTACAAAACCATGGACATGACCAAGCTAAATGTCCACTGGCTGACCGCACGTAAGGCGTGGATGTTCTCTACACTGTCCCTCTCCTGGTTTGATGACTGTTTTGTTCCCGATGTAAAGAAATTCTGTGAGCGACAGAATGTGCCATTCAAGATTTTGTTGCTGCTGGACAACGCACCAAGACACTCGCCCCTACTGTTAGATCGTCACCGCAACGTAAAAGTGGTCTTCCTTCCTCCCATCACTACGTCTATATTACAGCCCATGGACCAAGAGTTAATCTGTAATGTAAATCTGCGTTCTCTACGAAAAAATTCAAACTCCTGAACGACTACACCAACACCAGGGAAGAGTTGCGTAACCTGAGTGACACCACCACCGATAGCAAGAGCGAAGAAGATGAGGATCAACAGTTGGCACAGCAAAAAATACTGTTCAAACAATTCTGGAGAGTATTTAACATCAAAAAGCTGTGGACTTCTTGGTGGAGGCATGGGATCAGCTGTCTATTGCTACAATTCGTCACGCATGGAGACATGTGTTGCATGTAATACCAGGTGAGAGGAGGAGTCAATCTGTGACTGGTGAGGTTCAGACTGTTGCAGTAGCAGTGGACCTTGCCAGAGAAGCTGCGCAGACTGTTACAGTTCCAGGATTCTCCGAGACCACCAACGACGACATCCTGGAGGTGATAATGGAACCTGATGTGACTACCGAGGAGATGGTAGATGATGATGATGACGACGTCAGTGAAGAGGCAGGTGGTGCGTCATCCCAAGAAGAATAACACTTATCCCATAGTAATGTTAGGGGTGCCATCGAGTGTATCGAGAAAGCCAAGCTCCTCCTTTCCGACGACCCTGACGCAAACAGGTATGAAATCTTCACTACCCAGCTGTTGCAGACTATGGAGCCCTACATCAAGGTCACGACAACATCAACACCAGCCGTCAGCAAAGCATAACAGATTTCTTCGCCCGCAACCCACCACAGCCAGCCCAAGCCAGTGATAGTGACAGTGAAGATGACTTTGAGGGATTTGTCAGGGAAGCCCTGACAACTGTAAGTGACAGTGATGGTGATTCACCTAGTAATGGTGATTCACCTAGTAATGGTGATTCACCTGAGGGCCAGTAATCTGCCCTCTGCCTCGGAACCAGCCTCCATCCCCGTATGCCGACCCATCTCTTCTACTAACGTAAGTGTTCCACATAACTTTTAGCTTTCCTAACCTAACCTTTATTTTTCCTATGTTAACCTTTATTTTTCCTAACCTAACCTCTTCTATATTACTTGTTTTTTCATACCATCATAAAGTTAAGATAAAATTTTTACTACAATATAGTTGTGTGTCGTCAAAAAGTGGAGTTTGGGGGTCGGCCCAGACTCTATTTCAATTAATCCCATATGTTATGTTATTCACTTTACGCGTTCCTCACTTTACGCGTTCCTCACTTTCCGCGGGACCCAGCGGGTTACATTAACCGCGTAAAGTGAGGGTTGACTGCATATATATATATATATATATATATATATATATATATATATATATATATATATATATATATATATATATATATATATATATATATATATATATATATATATATATATATATATATATATATATATATATATATATATATATATATATACCATATATATATATATATATATATATATATATATATATATGTATATATATATATATATATATATATATATATATATATATGCAGGGATTAACCGCAGGCTGGATCACTGACTCACATCAGGGCCTGGGAATTTGAAAATGTTATAATAATAATAATAATAATAATAATAATAATAATAATAATAATAATAATAATAAGATTAAGAATAAGAATAAGAATAAGAATAAGAATAATAATAATAATAATAATAATAATAATAATAATAATAATAATAATAATAATAATAATAATAATAATAATAATAATAATAATAATAATAATAATAATAATAATAAAGAAATACAAAAATTAAATAAAGACCAAAAGTGAGAAACAATATATGTTGTGTTGTCAATAGTAAGAGAAACATTTGAAACCTGCAATTGTGTGTAAATGAGGCAGAAAGTCAGATCAACAACCTGGGACTTGGTCACAATTTTTGTGATGCCATATGGCAGCAGGGTCTACCATTAGACAACACATTATGCTTCCAAAATCTTCTCAGGCGGTAGTACCTCCCTGTTTGGTAACTGCCTACTACCTAGTAAATGGCTAAGTAACATCATATACAGTATAATAATTTTATAAAAAATATATAAAAATACAGCAATCAAATATTAAAGCTATAGCCATTATATTTCCCCAGGACATATGTATGTCTGTGTACCACCACCCCAAGCATAATACTCAATAATAAACCAACTTCTATTTCCTCTGTTCTACGACCTAAGAATATCCCACAGGCCCTAAATCACAACAAAGAAATCCCACAGGCCTTTAATACCACCAAAGAAATCCTACTACAATACGTACC
Source organism: Homarus americanus (assembly GCF_018991925.1). Taxonomy (NCBI): domain Eukaryota; kingdom Metazoa; phylum Arthropoda; class Malacostraca; order Decapoda; family Nephropidae; genus Homarus; species Homarus americanus. Next base: position 2,904 of record NW_024739354.1, on the reverse strand, counting down.
TCATCCCACCTGCCTTTGTCTTATGCATACTCTGGCTGGTGCTGACGAGGTGGTGTAAGTGAAACATGGGTGAGTGGGACCGTAGACTTATTGCGCTGGGGAAGGTTTTTTTTATTTATGTAGGTGGAAATTTGGTTCTAATTCTAATGGGGCCCTAGTTTTAGTGGGTGCCTTTTATAGTGGGTTCCATTTCTAATGGGGTCTTAGTTCTAATGGGTGCCAGTTCTAGTGGGTCCAAGATCTAAAAGGCCCCAGTTCCAAGAGTCCTCTATCCTAGCATGTCCCAAGACGTAATAGGCCCCTGCTGTAATAAGCCTGTCCTAATAGACCCCAGTCTTATTACACCCAAACGCAACCCAGCCTTCTCATAGGCCTACTGTTACTGAGGCCTACTGTTACTGGGGTATACTGTTACTGGGGCATACTGTTACTGAGGCCTATGTTACTTGGGCCTACTGTTACTGGGGCACACTGTTACTGGGGCCTCCTGTTACCGGGGCCTACTGTTACTGGGGCACACTGTTACTGGGGCCTACTGTTACTGGGGCATACTGTTACTGGGGCAGTGTTACTGGTGCATACTGATACTGGGGTATACTGTTACTGGGGCATATTGTTACTGAGGCATACTGTTACTGGGACATACTGTTACTGGAGCATACTGTTCCTGGGGTATACTGTTACTGTGGCATACTGTTACTGTAAAGTACATGGTTACTGGGGAATACTGTTACTGTGGCATACTGTTATCAGCATGCATTGTTACTGGGCATACTGTTACATGGGCCTACTGTTAATGGGGCATACTGTTACTGGGGCATATTGTTACTGAGGCATACTGTTACTGGGACATACTGTTACTGGGGCATACTGTTCCTGGGGTATACTGTTACTGTGGCATACTGTTACTGGGGCTCACTGATATATATATACAAAATATGGTACAGGGGATGAGGGAGAGAGGAAGGGGAGAAAAGGGCGAGTAAGTGGTGAGGGGGAGGGTGAAGAAAAGAGAGAACGTGGGTGAGGGGGGTGAGGGGAGAGTAGGCATGAGAGAGAAAGAAATAAAAAGGGAAAGTAGGTGAAGAAAAGGAGGGAGGTTTTGATGAAGGAAAGGTGAGAGAGAGAGGTGACGGTGGTGAAGAGGAGGGCGGAAATGAGGGAGGGTGGGGAGTGGGAAGGAGGATGGGAGGGGAGTATGGGAGGGAGGATGGGATGGGAAGATGGGTGTTATCATCTCTATGGTTACCCTTTGTGATGTTTATTAGATAGGGGAGAGAGGGATATGGAGGGGGTTTGATATATAGGGGGGTAATTAATATATACTAGAGGGGAACGGGAGGGGGAGGGAGGATGAGAGAGGGGAAAACGGGGGAATAAATACATACACAAGAGGGGAGAGGGATGGGAAGGGGGGAGGGGAAGGGAGGAGGGGAAGGGAGGAGGGGAAGGGAGGAGGGGGGAAAGGAAGGGGGGGGTTGAGGCCAGAGGGAGGAACCTTCTATTTGTATTCATTTATTCATGGGTGAGTCACTTGATGAGGCAGCCATAATGCAGAAGATGGCCTGAAGTGTGTGTGTGTGCGTGTGTGTGTGTGTGTGTGTGTGTGTGTGTGTATGTGTGCATCTTGAATTAGGTTTTGCAACTTATAAGGGAGTAATCGCAAATACCATAAATACACACACACACACACACACACACACAGAGCTATACCTCATAACGTCTTACATCAATAATATAAAACAGCTGTGGTAGGCAACATCGATATTTTTTCCCATAACAGTTAAGATGAAGTCAGGTTTTGTTTCCCACCAATAGTGAGGCGGGCGCGAGGTTTGCATCAGCCACCACGCAACTTTATAACTCAACCTTAAACTTACGGGAAAACTTACTTCTTCGCGTTGTGGGTTTTGTTGTTGTCTTTCTATCTGTGTAGAGAGAGAGAGAGAGAGATGATCGTTGTCAGGTTTTCTCTTTGTGATGAATATAATAATAGGAACATGAAGAACCACCACGAATAAAATCAGCTAGTGAGAGGGTCTTTTTTCCCTTATCTAATTTCCCAAGAAGTCAATCCGCTATTGTTGGCGACTACTGGAGTGTCATAAGGGGGGCGGGAGGGGTGGGGGGAGTCTTCTGTGTGTGTGTGTGTTTGAGGGGGAAGGGGGGTAAGAGTCCCTCACCCCCAATTTTCAGTTCCACTCGTCCAATACCATCTGAGCTACAGGGTGAGCGATGTATGCTATTCAACTGAGTTTTATGCAACCCTCGCGCTTATTGGCTCGTGTGGGAGGGAGGCGTTGTAATTGGCTTCCCTTCCATTACATACCCTAAGCGGCCTTGTGAATAAAGATTTTTTTTGTGTGTGTGAAATAAAAGACTGAAACGACATTAAACTATTTTCAAAGAGGTAAATACACTACGACAGGCACATAAATAATACAGTATAGTGTGTTGCAGGATGTTGTAGTGTGTTGTAGGGTGTTGCAGGGTGTTGTGGTGTGTTGTAGGGTGTTGTGGTGTGTTGCAGGGTGTTGTAGTGTGTTGTAGGGTGTTGCAGGGTGTTGTGGTGTGTTGTAGGGTGTTGTGGTGTGTTGTAGGGTGTTGTAGTGTGTTGTGGTGTGTTGTGGTGTTGCAGGGGTGTTGCAGGGTGTTGTGGTGTGTTGTAGGGTGTTGTGGTGTGTTGTAGGGTGTTGTGGTGTGTTGAACGGTGTTTTGGTGTGTTGTAGGGTGTTGTGGTGTGTTGCAGGGTGTTATAGTGTATTGTAGAGTGTTGTTTTGTGTTGCAGGGTGTTGTGTGTTGCAGGGTGTTGTGGTGTGTTGTAGGGTGTTGTTTTGTGTTCAGGGTGTTGCAGGGTGTTGTAGTGTGTTGTAGGGTGTTGCAGGGTGTTGTGGTGTGTTATA